>NC_142712.1:28393978-28547965 GCF_055471065.1 Atractosteus spatula
ATTACAAATTTTTAAGCATATATCTAGGGCACTGAAGAGGTCCTAAAAATAGTCTTTTTGGCTGTCTCTGAAGGAACGTGTTACAGGGGCCTTCCTGGTACAGTAACTGTGTCATGCCTCTGCAAAATTTGGGAGTTTCAGAACCTGCAGAGGTCAGAGGCCTGTACAAAGAGAGGTTTGTTGGTGTTGTTTTTTTTCCTTTCAGAAAAGAGGTGAATCTTTTACACAATGAAACGGACAATTTCAGCTGACGGATTACTTTCTGAAACACTTTCAACCAGGTCTATCAGACATCCTCGATCAATCAAGGTAAAAATGTCCTGGTTTTCAAATTGAGAAGCAGCATTTGTATGAAATGTATGTATTGTTATGTATTGAATTGTATTGTATATGTATTGTTATGTATTGAAACTTACCAGCCACTTTGAGCATGCTCTGTGAGGTGTGTGTGATAGGAGAGGTGACACCCACAGGAGGGTTCTTGCCCTTCTTAAGGACATTGGGCTGCCCCAAGCTCTGAGGCTTCTTCAGCTCCCCTTTGGCCATCTCCTCACTGCTCGTCTCTGGCCGCACCTTCCTCCACTTGCTTGATGATTCCGTCTTGAGGCTGCCAGTATCGTACCCACCACTACTGTCCATCTTCCGGTGTGGTTTACCATCCTCGCTATACCACGACAGCCCACTTTCCACCAGGGATCTCTTCTCAGCATCTGTACGCAGCTGTTCAAGTGAAAGAAAAAATAAGGAACAAAAAAGAAAACACCCATGTCAGATTGGACATCAGGAGTCCATCTCAAAGTGAAATAGTGAAAATGGTGGTTGTAGTTTATATAGATATTTGCACAGTTCTTGCATAAAAGCTGGAAAAATACATGTTTCTTTTGCAAGTGATTGATGTTATGAACAGCTCAAAAAGAAGTTGTCTATGACCCTCCAAGATAGACAGAACAACAAACTGGATTTCTATTTGCGTCCACCTTTCAAAGCTGCACCCTAATGACCTAATTTAAATAGCTACATTCCATTTTTATATTCAAGTACTACATGACAATTCATTTTACCATTTACAAATGCACATTAATATAAAACCCAACATGCCTAACCCACAGGTGGAAATTAACATTTGATCTTTCACAGTTGCACCTCAGAAATAATAGCTTTCAATAAGCATGATTCAGAATTAACTGAATTTGTATTTTTACCTTTGCTGCTAAAACCAGAAAAAATACACAATAAATTATAGTATCGAAAAATGTAAAGGCAGCAATAGATAAATGTGTTCAGGTGGGTAGCTGGGTCAGCATGCGTAGTCTGCAAAAGAACAAGTGATAGGTTTATTCCATGCTGAAAAGAGAAAAGAGAAAACTTTTCTCTCTTCTCTTTCCAGCATGGAATAAACCTATTACTCGTTCCTTAATAGATAAATATGTATTGTTACAGCTTTAAGAGACTAAGAAATGTCTCTTATATTTTTATGGATACGGATATAGGCTCCCATTTATTTTGTGGCAACTGGGGTGCAGAGAGAGAGATTTAACTGGTCAGCAGCCATATCACTCTGCAACTCACAACTGGCAACCCACTGAAGCTAAGCAGGTGTGAGCTGCTGCTGGAAGAGGTGTTAGTGGGGCCAGCAGGGGACGCTCACCCTGCGGTCCATGTGGGTCCTAATGCCCCAGTATAGTGACGGGTGAGATGTAAAACCGATGTCCTGACTCTCTGTAGTCATTAAAAATCCCAGGGTGTTTCTTGAAAAGAGTAGGGGTGTAACCCCGGCTTCCTGGCCAAATTTCCCATTGGCCCTTACCAATCATGGCTTCCTAATAATCCCCAACTATGAATTGGCTTCATTACTCTGCTCTCCTCCCCACTGATAGCTGATGTGTGGTGAGTGTTCTGGAGCACTATGGCTGCCGTCGCATCATCCCATTACCTGTAAAAGCGCTTTGAGTGGAGTGTCCAGAAAAGCGCTATATAAGTGTAAGCAATTATTATTATTAACTGCAGGTTCCATTGTATTTAGTTAGAAGGCAGCTCATCTCTTATATTGCCTTCGTGGGCACTCTGGGGTTTTCTGGGTGACCAGAATGTTAGGCCTCTGAAACGCCTTGTTTGTAAACACTGTACATAGAGTAACTTGTGTATTGTAGGTTATGTTGTGTGTAGTGTAGTTTGTGTCTAGTCATTGTAATAAATATTTGTTTAACCAAGTGTGCCTGGATTGTGACTCCTCTCAACAGAGAAGTGCCAGAGAACAAAGAACTAAAGTGCCTCTAATTATACCAGCCACTCGGGTATGTTGCTAGAAATCACTTAGAAGTTGGGGGTTATGAATAATTATTTATTAAAATAATCATGATTTTCACCATTTTCGTAACCTACTAATTGTGACAGTATTTACCTAATTTTCAGTGTATAACTGTTGCTACATGATGACTTCAAACATCTGTTACTGTATATTCCTCATGTTTTTCCATAAGACTTTGGAGCTTACTTTGGAGATGGACTTTGCAAAATACTTTATAGTCAAATGCACTGTTTCAAAAGTGTTAAGAATGGCAATGGCTTGTATACTTTACCCAGTTTACAAGAACTGGGTATTTCTAAGGAAATGCTCAGTTTGCAAACCTGAGAAAGAAACAAAAAACAAACCTATAACATTTTCTTCAAACCAGGAATACCTTCTAGATTGATTATATTCATAAACACGTTGTAACCTCCACAGTTATAAAACTATAAGGAATATCAAGAACCATCTTTATCTGTTGTCTATAATTTTTTTCTGATCTCATCTCATCTTAAGAATATGGAATTCTATTTTTAAGATCCAATAAACTAAAAACAAAACAGGAAAATAAAATATAACTGAAAACATTCCGTTCTCTTGTATATTTTCAAAACAAATACACCAAAGAAGAATCTAGACATAGGTAATGAAATTATAAAAGTCAGCTTGAGTAGGAAGTCAAACAATAAGCAGACAGAAATGTAAAAAGCCATGTGTCTTTTCAGGCTTGGTCTTGGGTTCAGCACAATATAGCATGAGATGTACTCCTTCCCTAGGGGCATGACAGACCGGTTTTGTATAAATTGTGTAATGAACTCTGTTTCTTTTCAGTTTTATTGTTTATTTTCAAAGAGCTGGACCAATGTATTATCTGCAAAAAACATACTTTTTAAAATCAACAGATCACAGGAAGAGATGTGGCATATGAGGAACGTATGTTTTTTTCAACCCAGATAGGCGGTTGTAATGTCTTTGTGGAGTTACTATAGTTAAGTGACCCAATAATTATTTTTAATTTTGCAAAGATAGGACTACTGCTTCCTAATAAAATACATTTAAAGTGCCCCAGGCTTTCAATGGAAAGGAGGCCAAATTGCACAATATCCCAAAGAAAACAACTCAACTACCCAGTTGAAATTACCCAGAATCTCTTCATTTACAATATTTACAATAGAAGGCTCAGCACAAGTCTTAAAACGGGAGCTGCTTTTACAAAACTCTGTTGTAATACCTTAACTGCTTATGTCTGTTCAACTTCACCATTTCCATCTGATCTTTAATCCATTTACATGGTTTCATTCAACTGCAGCTCAAATATTTCTGGTTTATTTCGTCCCCACTCTTCACTTAAACCTAACAAATGACAAGGCTCTTTGTTGTTATATCCCAATGGTCTTAACAAATTGTACTTTACAGGGAATGGGCTTTTCTAAGGAATTTAATTCTCAATTGATAAAACAAAAAGAATATTTGAGAAGATGGAAAACTAATAAAGTCTTATTTCAAGGATGAAAAGAAAGCCATCAGCTACATTTAAGTCTTTTTAAATCTAGCCTGAAAACTAATTTGAATGGTGTTTTGGCCAATGTGTCCCGTTGTTGATTTGTTTTCATATGTAGCTTGGTAACTATAATACTTATTTGTATTGTGATATATATATTTTCTGTTATAAGGCATTTAGAGATAATTCTTTACAATAGGTGCTATAAAATGAATAATATTATTCACAGTACTGTGCCTTTGTGCTTTGTTATTGAAATTCATATATTCCATACACAACTATATAGAGATATTCTGTACAAACCACAGACAGGCTTTGGAAACATTTATGGGTCCTATACATGTTACAACACTTTCTAAAAATAAATGCATAATATACAGCATATAAACAATAGCATTACCACCTTGTAGGCCGATCTCATCAGATTTCAAAAGCTAAGCAGTGGGCCTGGTCAGTACTAAAATGGGAACTATAGGGAAAACAAGGTTAATGTTGCAAGTGTTATTTGTGAAACAGTACAAGACATTTTTTCTTCTGAACCATATCTGATGCGACACTGCAATGTAGAATAATGTGCTGTATGTTGAATAAGAAATAAATATAGCGTCTGACTGCTTGGACATAAAAGAACCCCAGAGCCTGTTCATTAGTTTGGGGGCATTTACCCAAATTTATATTTCTTTTTCATCATACAGGTATAAGGAGCTTTCTTATTTGTTGGTGGGTTCATGTTGTGTATCTTGTTGTGTCTTTTATCTGCCTGCAAAGAAAATTTCCCATTTGAAACAATAAAAGAAAGCAAGCATATTATATATATGAAATGTTGCATCTAGTTATTTAATTGATTATATTTTTAGAATAATAATTACTAATTCCATACTTATATAGCACTTATCTGGACACTTCACTCAAAGCACTTTACAGGTAACGGGGACTCCCCTCCACCGCCACCAATGTGCAGCATCCACCTGGATGATGTGATGGCAGCCATAGTGCACACAGTTCGCTCACCACACATCAGCTATCAGTGGGGAGGAGAACAGAGTGATGAAGCCAATTCAGAGATGGGGATTATTAGGAGGCCATGATTGGTAAAGGCCAATGGGAAATTTGGCCAGGACACGGGGGTAAACCCTACAATTTTTGAGGAACACTCTGGTATTTTAAATGACTATAGAGAGTTAGGACCTCGGTTTTACGTCTCATCCGAAGGATGGTGCCTTATTTACAGTATAGAGTCTCTGTCACTATACTGGGGCATTACGACCCACATTGACCACAGGGTGAGCGCCCCCTACAGGCCCCTCTAACACCTCTTCAAGCAGCAGCTCACACCTGTTGCAGGGTTGCAGGGTGATGTAGCTACTGATTTATATATCGGATACTATAAAACCATGCTATTTATTAGCATGATGCCCTGGCTAATTTACTGTTTCAGCTTTAAATGTCTGTCCTCTTTAAAGTCACCTTTAATTCCCACTTGCACCTGATCAGGGGTGTAATGTAGTACCTGGCGCATATATTCTTTAGTCTTTATTCTCACATATATTCTTTAGTATACAGACCCCCAGGACCATATGCATTGTTTCTAGTTTAATTTGGTGAACTGCTCTCTAATTTAGTTATTAAGTTAGACAAAGTTGTATTATTAGGCAATTTTAACATACATATCGACATAGGTACAGATGCTTTCAGTAAAATATTCTTGTCCCTCCTTGACTCTGTAGGTTGTAGTCAGCATATAACAGGACCAACACATGTGTACAATCATACACTAGACTTCATTATCACTCATAGAGCTGATATTCATCATATTGTAGTCCATCCCATGGATAACTCTTTTTCTGACCACTTTTTAATTACTTCTGAGATTCAACTACCCTCTGTAGTTCCCAAGGAGAAGATTAATACGACATGGCACATCATAGGGGTACGTCTTTAAAATTTATGAACGCAATGAATGATGCTAACTTCACCTCCAGTACTAATGTTGACGAAATCAAACACAACTATAATACAGTGGTCAGACAGGCGCTTGATGAAATAGGCCTGTTAAAGACTAAGGTAGTCAAAACCACTAGACACTCTCCATGGTTTAATGATCACACACGACCTCTTAAACAGGAGTGCCGTAAACTAGAGTGCAAATGGAGGTCTACTGGTTTGCAAGTATTCCAGTCGGCATGGACTGATAGCCTGCAAAGGCAAAGGCAGTTGACCTTGGGCCCCTAGAGGCTTTTTTCTCCATACAGAGGAGTTTTTGGTACCTCTCCTCCGTTGTCTTCTGGCTTTTTCTTTTTCTCTTTCTGTATTGTAATGTCATGTATTTTCACACAGCTTTGTTAAGTGCCTGGGGTAACCTTGTTGTGAAAGGCACTATATAAAGAACAGAACTGAATAATGGCTTCCACACTCCATCCAGGTTGGTGCAGCACTTCAGTGATGGATAAAGTGGGTTCCCTTCCCACTTTCATATTTGCAAAGCAGTATTTGAATTAAATTATCAGTGCTTCAGTTCAATGCTTCTGTTAAAATTGTGAAGACTGATAAATTAAAACACATTATTTAACATACAGTAATATAATCTCAAAGCTATGTAAAATCCATTACAGGTAAAGACAAAATTAGTCACAGTGGTGTGTGTGGGCCCAGGAAACCACTGTTCTAATAATTTCACTCACATCCTTACACAGAGCACTAAGGATGACAAGGCTTTGAGGACTCCCATTGAAGGAATACATTTCTAAGTAAATTCTCAGTTTACAAACCTAACGAGTATTATTTTTCAAGAAAAAATAAAATATAACATTTTCTTTAAACCAGGAATACCCATTTCAGACTGATTACACATTGTAATCTCCACAGTTCTAAAACTATTATCAAGGAATATCAAGTATCAACTTTTTTTCCTGTTGTCTGTAATTTCCTTTTGGTTTTAAGATGGAAGATCACCTGTTTCTTCTAATGATCATGCAGTTTGACACTTTCTGATTAAGTCTCGGCTAAAGAATATGGAATTATGTTTTCAACATCCAATAAACTACTAAAAACATAAAAGAGGAATATTAGATTGAATACACCATTGCCTTGCTGCCGGTAAACCCAAATTGAAAGTTTCCATGACAACAAATCTACATGCAACAACTGCAAACTACAGAGGTACACCATTACATATTAATACAGAATAAAATTTGAGCATATCTATAATTGTATAAATACAACTGATGTAAGGCAATATCTATTTTTGCAGTTTTCAACACTGTGTGTAGCACTGCTAAAGGAGCCACTAATGAATATCGTAAAAATATCGTGGTGCGTTACACAACTATTTTATCTAAACAATGCACAATATAATTGTTAGAAAAAAACATTCCTAAAAACCATGTGTATATTATATAATATCCCCACCCAATTTGGAATTGCCAATTAGCAGGTATGTCTCAACTCATACTGGAGAGAAAAAGTGATGACAAATTCCTTCAATTTGCCTACACATCAAGCCATCTTTTTAAGAACACCACAGGCTCAGCTCTGCAGCAGCATACCAGAGGTTCTGCACCAACTGAAGGAGAGACACTGACGAATGCCCTTAACATTATCATCGTGACATCGTGATCACTGTTTCCTGAGGAGCTGCAGGGCTCCAGCTGACGAATCCCAGCCCTAATCCAGCCAATTGTATGCCGCTGTATCAGGAATCCCAACAACATATACATTGTTGCCAGCAGCTATTTCATAACTGGCAACCCACTAAAGCTAAGCAGGTGTGAGACTGGTCAGTACCTGAATGGGAGACCTCCTGGGAAAAAGTAAGGTTACTGCAGGAAGAAGTGTTAGTGGGGCCAGCAGGGGGCACTCACACTGCGGTCTGTCTGGGTCTTAATGTCCCAGTATAGTGACGGAGACTCTATACTGTAAAAAGGCGCCTTGCTTCGGATGAGACATAAAACCAAAGTCCTGACTCTCTGTGGTCATTAAAAATCCCAGGGCATTTCTCGAAAAGAGTAGGGGTGTAACCCCATTGGCCTTTACCAGTCATGGCCTCTTAATGATTCACATCTATGAATTGGTGTTACATCCCAGTGTGTGGTCCATGTGCGTTTTGTTGCTATGTTCTACACTTCCTGACCTTGATTGTTCTCCCTCCCCCATTGGTCTATCATTACACCATTGTTTCCATATTACATCATCATCAATCAGCTTCTCGGACAATCATAACTCAACTTATTTAGTATATAACTTATTTAGTATATAAGGTTTTCAGAAAGAAGGGGCCTTTTGTTTGACTTAAGTCCCGCTCGGCTCAGCTTCAGTTTCGTTTTGCTTTTGGTTTGGCTTCATGTGTGTGTTTTCGTATAGCTTTGGCTTTGTTGGTTTGTGTTTGTCCTGTACTTTCATTTGTTTGCGTTATCCTTTATTTAGCCATTACCTTGCCGAGATGTACTGTATCAACCTCTGTGTTCTTTTGTACCTTGTTACTTGTGTCTACTCTCATTTTCCCTTTGGTATTCGTAGTTCACTTGTGTATTTGTGTGAACTTTTGTGTATAGGGTTAGTTTAGGTTGTCGGGTACATTCTACACATGTAGTTGATCTTTGTATTGGTAACACTAGTTTAGTACAGGTGAGTGCCGTTTGTCTTGTATGGTTTTGGGTAGTCAGTGAAGGTTAGCTAGGGCGTTTGAAGATGCTGAAGACTGAGTGTTTGGGGTTTTCTTTTGTAGTTAGATCAGCTTTCCCTCACTTTTTTAGCCAGCACCATTTTGTTTGTTGTTTTCTTTTCTCTGGCACTGCTCTACTTCCCCCTCCCTGTGTGTTATTGTGTCCTATTATGTACTAGTCACTTATTCACCTTAAAATAAATCACTTTTGCACTAACACTTATCACACTTCCTAAGTCCCTCACCAGAACCCACCTGCATCTAAAAACTATCCTAAATGTTACACCCCTTTACCCCTAGACACTTGGGGTCGTAACAATTGGCTTCATTACTCTGTTCTCCTCCCCACTAATAGTTAGTGTGTGGTGATCGTACTGGCAGACTAAGGCTGCTGTTGCAAAGTCCAGTTGGATGCTGCATGTTGGTAGTGGTGGAGGGGAGTCCCAATTACCTGTAAAGCACTTGAAGTGGAGTGTACAGAAAAGTATATAGTGTAAGGAATTATTACAGTGCGCTGGTGTCATGACCCAGGTTTGAAACGAAATGCTCAATTCAAAAAGCCTAACCAGCACAGAGCATCTTTACTATGTGAGCACTCAGTGGGAGGCATCTACAGGTCATGCCTGACTCAGAACTGTAACAATGATGATGGGTCATTCAGTCTGGTCTGTCTCAAGTCAAATGATTGTAATTCTTGGTATAATCTGCTATGGTAGGGAATTATCTTCTTCATGTTGTATTTCAGTTTTAGACCCTGTCAACTATTGATTACCAGTAAAAACAATACCTGCCAGCTCCCTTTGCAGTAATTGAAATGATATAGTATTGAATTGATATAGTGCTGTATTTATCTGGTTTACAACTCTAAATCTCCAGTTCTTTCTTTTTACTGCCTTCCATTTATCCCACAGAAAAATATGACCAATTAAGCATGGTAGCTTGGTATTGTAGTTTGGCTAGGTTAGCTCTTGAATTAGAAACATTACAAAACATTTAGGGTTACAAAATGTGTCACAGCATTGAAGACATTACGATTTGTACAGTATGTACATGTTTACCCTGTTATCATGGATTAATACAAAATAGTGGATTTAAAAAAAATCTGTATCAGTTCCTAAATCAAGGCAAGACTGTGTAATGTTAATTGTTGCCTGAAAACATTTATTAAAGTCTAGAACTCCAGGATGTTCTGTTCATATAGTAGGTAGTCAATATTCTATTAAGAGGATGGAGAGCCTACATTCAGACCTGAGATGGCAGCAATGTCACAGAGTACTCACCACAATGGCAGAGTTTCTTCGTGAACCAATGGGAGTGGTTGGGAGGGAATTGAGAGAGGAGCTGGCATTGAACTCTTCAGAGCTGAGGTTATCTGATGCATCGCTGAGACCACTGCTTATAGAGCTGCTCTCATCCCAGCTGAAAAAAGGCAGAGACAGAAGACGTTGTCTTATTTATACAAGCACATGACACCAAGAATAAGTAGAAGAAACAGATAAACCAGAATAGAAAGAACAGAGAATATTGTAACGCTCCGGGGTTCACGTGGGTATGCGCCCTCACCGCTGCCGCCTCAGGTCGGCCCCCCACCGTCAGGGACTCGAACCTGGGCCTCTGGCATCACTCAACAGGGACCCAGCCACTTGAGCCAAAGGGAAATCTTCCGTCAGCCCGGCAGCTGCGGTCCCTGCTATTCACAGGGAAGGGCAGTGACGTCACCGCGCTGGTAAGCTGGCTCTGTATATGAAAAAGCTCAATCTATATGAAACTTTTGAAAGGCAATTATCTCTTGGCTTTGAAACAAAAATAGACTATTTTCAGGTAATGTGCTTTAAATCTCATATTACATGCGTAGTTAAGAAAACTGCCAGGTCATTTGTGACACCACAGTTGTGAATAATACATTAACGGTCACCTCCCAAAATGCTTTCTCACATTTTAATGCTGCATATCTCCTTTGATAGAGCTATTAAGATGAGATGACAATGTTTTATTGGTGAGATTTATCAAAATTAAAGCCCAAAACTGCAAAAGAAAAAGATGCAACTAACCAACCCTAATTTCCTTCTTTTTTATACATTCAGCAATGTACAGATGCAGCCATTCAAAATGAACGGAGTACGCTGCGGTAAAACACGGTAGGTGTGGCACATCACAACACCCGGGTTTTCTAACCAGAAACAATCATGACGTTCTCATCCAATCAATCAGTTTGATTTTTTTTTTATTTTGAAACCGTGATCTTGACATGCAGGTGTGAAGTAGAGTTAATAGCCTGAGATTTAAAAGGTTATTGACGCATATTCAGACCTGAATATGCGCAGGGGCAACCTGTTTTAGGACTAAACATGAATTCTCTGTTTACAGCTGGTTTTCTGTTCACAACTGGTGTGCGATAGAAGCTTGTGGATAATGTGCAATATACCTTCTTGTGTACTGTACATTCTGGTTTGTTTTTGTATATTCTGTACTGTGATCAAATCTCTACAGTCCGTTTTATTGCACTTCTCAGTGACTGTGCTTACTTTATTGTATTGTATTATTATGTTACACTGTACTGTGTTGACTGTGCCTGGCTGCTGTTGCACTGCAATTTCCCTCACGGGACTAATAAAGTATCCATCTACATAGAGAGGGAAACGGATCACCTATTGATCGTTTTTATAAATAAAAAATGGATGTTTGATTAAATTTTGTACTGTTGGATTCTAAACCCCTCAAAGCTCAAATACCGGAGGACCTGGATTTTACAGTTTCTGTATGAATAAACATAAGACGGCAAGAATAAATGAATGAATCATCATAAAGCCATCTTTTCCAGTACTGTATAGTATTACTACAGCATATTTACTTAAGTAAAACATTAAAAGTACATCTCTTTTTAGATAACATTTTTAAGAAGTCACAAAATACCATGTGTGATCCGTCATATAAATACCATCACACGACATACTGGCAGTGCATTCACAAAAGAAGAAAAGTGGTCTAAAACTCCTCAAAGACCATATGATCTGGCAGCCTTGGCATTTTTAAGTCTCGTCTAGCCTTACTTTTCATACATTAAAATACTAACATCAAAGATGCTGAGCTATTATATATAGTCCCGATATGTACTGTTTGAACACTAAAACAGATTGGAATGTCTGCCAGAAGGAGAAATTGTTGAGTGAAAAGCCCTGTTGGCAAAGAATGCACTCAGGAAAGGCTTTGAGGGTTATTCCTTCATATAATTTGCACACAACATAGCATATTATCATTGCTCAATCACAAATAGTAAAGGCTTTATTTCTGTGGCAATGGTATCATATTTAATATTTGATGTAGCAGACTCCAGATCATAAAAGAATAGACCCTAAATGTTTGCTTAAAAAGAAGTCGTAGATTATATATGTACATCTCCCTAGAGAAAACATTTGTTGCTGACCCGTCTTAAATTGAGATTAAGTAAAGACCTCCGTTTCAAGCAACAGCTTCAAAATGGCCATTGCTCCGATTCTCATAAAAGCTGGAATTGTCCAGTAACTATAAGTGGATTTTGATCACTGAGACTAATACCAGAACACACTACTGTACAAACAAAAAAACAGATCAATTGGCATCCTCTCATTTCTTACTTTTCTCATATTCACACATACCAGAGGGTGTTTTGGAAGCTACATGGTTATAATAGGTAGTTTTCTAAAGCTATACTGAAAGTGATTTCTGACTTCTGTTCCATAAGGCATTATTGCATTTGAATATTTAAGGAATTAAGGTAATGAGAAAAAAGTAAATATTAATAACAATCAAAAGCTTGACAGACATACATGTCTCAAAATACTTACAGTAATTGTGTTAGATGAGGAGTAGTAGGCCGTCTTTCTACCAACTTCACTATTTCAACTTTGCAAGCACAAACTATCTAACTCTTAGGAGTATGGAAGCCCGTTTCTGCCAGGGAGTAAAAAAAAAATGCGCTATGGTATCTCGCAATTGCGATTTTAGATCTCAGAATTCCGACTTAAAAATTCAGAATTACAACTTTATATCTCGCAATTGCGACTTTTTATTTCACATTTGCGACTTCAAAATGGTCCACATTTCATTGTCTGTCCTTTTGTTATTGTAACGGATTCGGGTTCTAGGGCTTGTGCCCTCGCCGCTCCCACCCTAGTTCGTGCCTAAATGCGTTGGCTTGCCAGCTGAGCTTAAGACCTTCTTTAAGTAAAAAAAGAATTGTACCAAAATTGGATAGATTTCCAAAATGTTATTGTTAAACATTTAAAGGTAAATGTTAAATTTAAAGATTTTGATATTTAATATTTTTATATTTAGATCCGATTTGGATAAAGAACATGTTTTTATTATTAATCTGTTCATTATGTTGGCGAAATACTTCATCCACAAAAGTAAATGGTCTAATACTGCTCCCTCTATTAATGCTTTTAAAGTACAATTCCTTTTTTACTTAAATTCTATTAGAAATGTAAAGAATCAAAGGCAAGACATACAATGGAAATATGTAAAAAGTATAAGTTTCAGCTTTTATAATGGTGAATTCCTCTGGATGTGAAGTGTCTATTTCTGTATCTTTTTCATATTATGTCTCCTTTTTTGTATTTCTGGTGTTTAAATAAACTTTTTAAAAAAGCCCAACGTCCACTATTCCATCCAGGTACTATGGAAGCCTCCCTGGCGGAAATGGGATTCCATAAAAAGTAGTGTAATTTATTTTTATCAGGGCACTGTACAAGACAAGTCTTCAGGCCTATAGATCCTATGATCCTGTATGACTTATGAATATACAATAACAATAACAAAAGGACAGACAATGAAATGTGAGCTATTTCAAAGTCGTAAATGTGAGATAAAAAGTCGGAATTCTGAGTTTTTAAGTTGCAATTGCGAGATTCCATTGTGCGTTTTTTTTTACTCCCTGGCGGAAACGGGCTTCCATACAGGAGCCAATGTGAAATCAGTTAAAACATTTCGGTCTTCATTCTTGGTTGCCTTACAGGTCTTTCACCCCAGCTTGTTACAATTTCAAACCAAAAATGTAAGTTTACAATAGGTATTTAAAAGATGGAGAAGCTGAGTGTGGGGTTTAGCAGATTTTTTAAGGGACAGTACAGGGGAAAATAATAATAATACAATTCCTGACAGTCAAAAGTTAATGTTAAAATACACAAATAAATCAAGGCAAAAAAAGAAAAATACCAGATATATTTCATATATTGTTTAAGCTACAGGACTTATATTCACTTACACAATTCCCAAGTGATGACTTGAAGTTTTTCACCACCTTTGAGAATATCAACGCAAGTTGTTTTTGCTAAAATTGGTGTTTGTCATGCTTGACAAATAGCCAGTTGCATGGGAAAACTGTCTATTCTGGACTGTGATTTCAGGAAGTATAAGGAAATCACAGCGACAGGTATGTTTTCCCCAGGAAAAAGCACACAACTATACTGAAGGCAGACTGGTCTCAGTTCACCTCTGAGCCAGTCTGTGTTTTCCCAGTACAGAGGCTACTGTACAGTCTCATGACCAAGGACATGAGGAAGGTTTTCAATTAATTGGCTGTATAGGTCAAACTGCTGCCTAAGGAGATTTTAGAGGGATGTGAAACAGAAGCAGAAGTGTGGAGAATTAGAATTAAAATATAGGGAAAGGGCATCATTAATTGTGACTTGTTTTAAGTCAGTTTTCAGAACACTTTTTCAAATTTAAATTACACACATTTTAACATCTACTTTAAAGCAAAACTAAAAATTCATGAGATCAACGTTAAAGGAATTCTTACTAAATGTAAAAGTGGGGCCTACAGTACATAACATTCTCCAGTTTAATAAAAAGCATACCACTTTAAGACAAATATACTGTACAATTGCTATATATTTTCCTTGGATTAAGATCCTGATTCGATATTGTGTTACATTGCAATACATTTTTTTTCCACCTGCTGTATAACAGGGCATTATAATTAATGCTGGGCGATAATTCGATAACGATAATTATCGCGATATAGTTTTTCTCGATATAATTTTAACAAAAGTTCGATAAATGTTCGATATATACGTTTATGCTTTGCGCATGATATGTGCATGCGCACAAAATACTGCGCGAGTGCGCGTGCGTGTTGCAGACTGGGCAGCTAACGTGGTGTTGTTTACCCACACGGTGGTGGCTAACAGGATTGTAGTTAGAGTGGAGAAATGAGCGACAGTGAAGCAAATGTAGTGCTGCCAACAACCAGCTCGAAGGACGATGACATCGTCGACAGAAAAGGTCATTCAACTTCGGTAATTTGGAGATATTTTGGCTTTTTATGATCAGACATAAAACAGAGCAGCGTGCACTGCAAACTGTGCCGCAGATCCGTGCCAGCAAAGACAGGCAACACCACGAACCTATTTCACTATTTAAAACAACATCACCCGTTAGAACACGCAGAAAGTAAAAAATTACAGTCACAAACTAGTGTTGTTAGTTGTTATCATTTTCGAGCACCGTGCCTTACGACAAAAAAACGAAAAGACATGAAGACATCACAAATGCAGTTGCATATTGCATTGCAAAAGACATGCTTCCCATTAGCACTGTCGAAAATGAGGGATTCAAGAAGCTTATCAGAGTCCTTGACCCCAGATACGAGCTACCTGGTCAGAAACATTTTGCACTGACTGCACTTCCTCGGCTGTATGCAGAGTGTAGGGAGATGGTAGAGCGGCAGCTGCAAACGGTGCCATTCTTCGCCACTACTTCTGATATGATCCTTTAAAGCACTTTAAACTTTGCAGTCTGTCTGAGCCATCTTCTATGTGTGTTTTATCACACTGCAGTATTTATTTTTTCTATTAAGATATTTATTTTGTAAATTTTACTTATGCATATTTTGACATAAAAAAAGACTTGAATACTCTCTACCTAAGATTTGTTTAATGTTTCTGCTGTTTGGCAAGTGTTTGTTGTGTTCTTAAAATAAAGAGTTGTTTAATTTACCAATTAACTGTCTGGTTTCTTCAACTTTCACTCAGGAGAAAAAATCTGCCTTTAAACTTGAAAGAAATAATGATTTGACATTTATCGTGATGATTATCGATATCGACTGATATGAAAATTTTTATCTTGATAATGTTTTTGGCCATATCGCCCAGCCCTAATTGTAATATAAATATGCTAGTTGTGTTAACCTTACACAACCTTCCATTAGCAATCTTTAATGTTCACCTTTCCACTTATAATATATAAAGTGATGTTTTTTTCATTAGGTATTGTATATCCTCAAGACAACAAGATATTTTTGGCATTGCTCAGAATCCAATGAATGTCACTACAGTGCATGTAAAAAGTCTACACACCCTTATTGAAATTGCAGGTTTTTGTGACAAAGCCAGAATTCAAGCTAAATCATGTCAGACATTTTTCCATCTTTAATGTAAGCTTGCAACCAACAAAATTCAAGAGAAAAACAAATAGATTATTATTAGGAAAAATAATTGAAATTAAAAAACCTGGTTGCATAAGTGTGCACACATAGACCTTTTATAGCCACTGTATACTTCAATGGTGACAAAATAAGTTAGTTTTATGAATGTAATAAAGATTAAATTATAACATTAGATGTTCACTTCAGAGAAAATGGCCTTGAAACTTAAACATACAGCCAAGATGTCAATCTCTCAAAAAATGTCGTATAAAGAGAGGGTTAGTAGCTGAAATGGCTAGCCCTCTGTTAGACAAGAGAAGTGTAGTCCTTGAAGTTTTTTTTCTTCACTGTAGTCAGGGGTCACCTTGAGAAAATACACTGAAAGTTCTTGCATAAATCTACAGAAAATTTATTTTCCCTGAAAGATTCAACAACCCAGTCACATTTCCTTGATGTGCTGCAAGTAGCAGGGCTGTAGGCAACCAGCTTGCCTGTCAGAGCTCATCTCAATCATCTGCTCACATAAACTCCTGACAGATTTTAAGGCAGAGAGACCATTTTACCAAGGAAAACAACATTCAGATAGACATAACCTGAAAATTCAAGAACATATGTATGGATCTGAATATATCAATGTTTTTAGAAGCAGGATGAATGAAAATAGACAAAGGTGTTTGTAAAAAGACTTTGGAGGAGGCCTTTTTCCCCAACATGACACCTGAAGAAGGCTTCACAGCCGAAACATTGTTTTTTCTCTTCTCTTTTCAGCATGGAATAAACCTATTACTTGTTCCTTAATATAAAGTATATAGTATATACTCACATATTTGTATGACCCTGCCAAAATATTAGAGGATACATTAATAGTTGGTGGGTTCAACTACAGTGATGATCGCAGATGCAACAAATTGCGGCATCAATTCCCTAGATGTTCACAGATGTTTGTGGAGATATGGGATTTTCTCACAAGGCATAAATCTACCATCTGTTTCTTCAATTCACTGGCTTCTTGCAGCCTGATTTGCACTTCATGTCTGTGTTTTTTCATCCATCAACCACTCCTGTAAACTCCAGCATACATTTCATAACCATTTGTCTTTGGTACATCTTGTTGTGGTTGTTAAGAAATAAATAATTCCAAAACTCATCCAAACATATCCCATGGTTGTTTTTGTATTAGTCAACTTCAGATTTAATTGAATAATTTTTAACTTAATCAGTGATAAATACTCACTTCTCAGTTGACTTGATGTAGGAATTGCATCACATGTAATTACATTTGTTAATAAATGTACATATCTTAAGACTATTTTAGGGGAATGTAACCCTAGCTTTCCAAGTCTTGCAGTGAATCACCTTTGATTAGTGTAAATCTTATTATTTCAATTTGTTTGCTTAATGAATTTAAATGTCAGTCTATTGTAATCTTTTGAGCATGGTTCAATGAGAAAATGTAGATTTTGGAAAATAAGGTAGATCTAGCAATGTACATATACCATATACATGTTAACATTGTGGCACTCATTCACTCAATAAAATGCTTGTTGATTTAATTAACTGCATCAATTTTTTTTATAAACATAAATCATATTTACTTTATAATTATACCCAGTTCCTATGCTGATTAAAAAATAATTCCCGAGTTTAGAGTGCCTACAGGGATGCCTGGAGGATATTGATTGAACTACAGGTTAGGAGCCCCAAGGGTCATGTGCTGGAATGAAAAACTCCAGGCCCTACCCACATTTTTGAACAACATTCTCATCAATTGTTTTAACAGATAATAGCACACCCAAAGCTTGAAACATAAACCTAACTTTACTGCAAGTAATGCTTATCTTAAATCTTAAGGAGTATTTCTAAAATGTTTCATAATACATAAAATGCTTATCTGCAACAATCTCTCAACTACATTCCAAATGCCTGGGGTAATAGATCATTTTCATACCAATTTACTCAATCAAAATCCACCAAAATCCAATACAAAAGGTTGTAGATTTTTTTAAAGCCATAATTGCAAATTACCATAGAAAAAGTAACATTCCAAATAACAGGGTTTTTCAAATTAAGACACTGTTAAAAACTATACTGTATAGACTCAGAGACTGCATCATAGAACTTGTTAGGGCTGTGAAGATTAAAGATTTCTCCGAGCCCATAATTTCACATTTCACTTCTGACGGCCATGATCACACTGATCTCTCCGACTGCATTCTCAAAGTAGGGTTTCTTAACTCCTATAGCAGAAAGACATCAGAAATTAAAATTATCCTTTTAAAATTATCCTGAAACCTGGTTCCCAACTTCCCCCTTCTCTTAACAACAGACTCGTTTTCTTCTAATTCTCTCTATTCATTTGTAGGTTTCGTTTCACACCTCTCCTCACCTCAAAATACCATTCTATATTATCTTTACTGACTGCCCTATCTCTCTTACACCCAAAGAAGGCTCCACAGCCAAAACGTTACATTTCCTTTCTTCTCTTTTCAGCTTGAAGTATACCTATGACTTGTTCCTTTGCAGCCTACGCATGCCAACACAGCTACCCACCTGAACTACTTCAGGTTTCTGCTGGTTCACCTCATCATTCATCCTCCTTGTGGTTTTAATGTAATTCCATAACTCAAGCCTCTCCACATGTGACAGTATGGATCCGAAGTGTTACACTTAATTACTGGTTTACCTTAATTACCAGTACTGGCCTGGTACTCAGAACATGTGCCTGGCAGATAGCTGATCTCTGTACTGACATCTTCAACCTGTCCTTGGCCCAGGCTAGTGTACCTAGCTGCTTCAAGACAACCACCATCGTGCCAGTACCCGGAAAAAAAAATCAGTACCCACATGCCTGAACGACTACCGCCCAATTGCATTCACCCCCATCATAATAAAGTGCTTTGAAAAACTACTTATACCACACATTAAAACCAGCATTCCAAAAACACTTGAACCTCTCCAGTTTGCCTATCGCACAAACCACTCCACGGAGGATGCAATCTCTATAGTTTTACACACCACACTAACCCACCTGGATAAAAAGAACACTTATACAAGAATGCTGTTCATTGACTTTAGCTCAGCATTTAACACCATCATATCCATAAAACATGCTACCAAACTCAGGGCTCTGGGTCTAGATACTACCCTCTGTAGCTGGATCCTAGACTTCCTCACCAGCAGACCCCAGACTGTCAGGATTGGCAACCTCACCTCCAACACGCTCACCCTTTACACAGGTGCCCCTCAAGGCTGTGTGCTTTACTCCCTGTTCACCCACGACTGTACTGCCAAGTTCAGCCCAAACACCATCATCAAGTATGCTGACCATACCACAGTCGTGGGTCTGATCACTGACAATGATGAGACTGCCTACAGGGAGGAGATAAAACAACTTGCACTGGTACCGAACCATCACCAAAGAGCTGATCGTTGACTTCAGGTGACAAGGAAAAGTCCACTCCCCCATCTACATTGAAGGTTCTGTGGTGGAGATGGTGAATAACAAATTCCTAGGTGTTCACATCTCTAAGGACCTCACATGGGCACTCAACACCTCCAGTCTCATCAAGAAGGCACAACAGCAGCTGTACTTCCTGAGAAGGCTGAAGAAAATACGCCTGCATCCACAGATCCTCACCAACTTCTACAGATGTACGGTGGAGAGCATACTGACCAGCTGCATCACAGTCTGGTACGGCAACTGCACCGCATCCGACCGTAAGGCACTGCAGCAGGTGGTCAAAACTGCCCAACACATCATCGGCAGTGCCTTACCATCCATCCGGGAAATCTACAACACCAGGAGTCTGAAAAAAGCCACCAAAATTATGTCTGACCCCATTCACCCCAGTCATAACTTGTTTGTCCCCCTACCATCTGGTAGAAGGTTCCGGATGCTCCAGTGCAAAACAGCTTATTCCCCAGAGCCATCAAGCTGGTGAAGCCCCCACTTCCTCCCATCATACTATGATCTCTCCTCACTTCTTCCTGTACCCACAATGACTATACTCCTCCACCACTACATACACAACAACTGTATGTAAGCCGAAATTGTACTTAAAACTGTACTAGTTGTACTATTTATTAATCGCCATATTACCTTTGCACCGTTTTTGTTCTGTTTGTATACTTTTCTCTGTTTGAGGATTTGCACAGTTTTTGACAATTTTGCACTGGCACCATACTGTTTTTACATTGTTATTGTATTTCTGTCTATTGTCTTGTCTGCTGTTCTATTTATATACCGTACCTGAGAGACTAATGAGAAACACATTTCACTATACTATGCACCCGTGTAAGTATAATGACAAATAAAGTTGAATTAATTAATTAATTGTGGGTAAGGAATAAATATAGGGGTTTGTATCACCACACTAACTATATTCTCTTTTAATTATTACAATGACATTTTAATTTGCATGACACATGCAGTGTACTCCTAGCTTTTGAAATATTTTTATGAAATTATTTTATTGTGCTTGCATGATTGTCTTCTTTGGACTCTCGCACAAACGTTGTTTTTGTCTTTGTGTATATGTATCATGATTCTCAAGAGAACAAATAGATAGAAAATGAATGAGTATATATCTTTCATAACTCAATGTAAGGAACTCTCATTTTAACAGCAAATATGCTTCTTACAAATAACATGTGGTAATAAATGCAAGTCAGGAGCTAGATTTTAAAATCAAACTGCAATGCTAAACTGCTTTATAAGTGACCCAATTCATCTCGTAAACTGATGATATCCTGCATCAGAAAAAAAAACAATGAAAGTGTCTACTGGGGAAAAAGACAGAATCCACAATGTGATATTTACCCGTTCTTATCTTTGCGCATTGCTGGCCCATTCCGATAAGAATTGTAATTCATGCTGATTGACAGCTCTCAATTTTGCCAGAATAAGGACTTTTATTCTGCTGGCCTTTAGACATATCCTGGGGGTAAACCATGATTATTGTCTAGATTAACAGGAAAAACGACTATTTCTCAATGATCAAGAATGGACAAATTAGCCAAGACCATATGAAGGAAAAAAAAACAATAATCCTTATATACTTAAGTTATATAGTGCTTCTTGGAAGAATCCACTCAAAGAGATCAACAGGTAATAGGGACAACGCCAACAATGTGTATCACCCACCTGGATGTGACAGCATCCAAAGTGTGCACAGTATGCTCACCACACATCAGCTATCAGTAGGGACAAGAACAGAGTAATGAAGCCAATCCATTGGGATGCCATAAGTGTAAAGGTCAGGACAACAGGGTTAACACCCGTACTCTTTTTGAGTAATAAACTCAAAAGATAACACAAGACACTTTTTAGTTGTTCTTTAGAACAAGGAAGAACAAAGCAGTGACTAGACCCGAGTGAAGGAGGTTATTTAGCTAAACTCAAAACTTCCTTCATCTCAACTGCGACAAGACTGAAGTCATGCTTATTGGTACCCCCCATCAACTTCGTAAAGCCAGTCCTGTAACCCTATCTGTAGATGGCTCTGTACTTGAGCTTCAATCAAAATTGAAAAACCTTGGGGTTATATTCGATTCTGGCTTAACATTCGACCCACATGTGCAGCATACTGTCAAAACATCTTTTTTCACCTTAGAAATATCGCAAGACTATGCCCTACGCTATCATTAACTGTGGCTGAAAAGCTGATCAACACATTTGTATTCTCTCGAATTGACTACTGTAATGCTCTACTCGCTGGGGTATCTAAATCTACTCTGAACAAACTGCAGTATGTCCAAAATTCAGCAGCCAGAATCCTGACCAGGTCTAGTGCAAGTGTTCACATTACTCCTGTCCTGGAGTCCTTGCACTAGCTTCCGGTCAAATTCCGTGTAGACTTTAAAATCCTCATGCTCGCCTATAAGGCTCTGCATGGCTTGGCACCTCAGTACCTGTCTGAACTATTATCGCCCTACTCCCCACCTCGCAACCTCCGCTCTTCAAATTCTGCCCTCCTTACTGTCCCCCAAGCCCGTCTACATTGTATGGGTGACAGGGCCTTCTCCTGTTATGCCCCCAAGCTCTTGAACTCTTTGCCCAAGGATATCAGAGAGTCACCTTCTCTAAACTCCTTCAAATCCAGACTCAAAAACCCTCTTCTTCAGAAAAGCCTTTACTTAACTGGTTCCATTCTTCACCCCTCTGCTCTTCTTAGTACCACCATCCACGGTCTCCTCTATATATTGTAATTGTGTCTTATCTTGTGTATTCTTCTTATCTATTGTTGTATTCTTCTTATTTATTGTTATTGTCATCCTGTAAAGCACTTTGAGAAGCCACCTTTAAAGGCGCTATATAAAATAAAGTTTATTTTTATTATTATAAATTGTCATGTAATTGATGAAATTGCCCATGTAAATCAAGTGGTAGAAATTCAAGCACAAAAAACTGTTGTAACAGGAACCTGAAAACTGAGATACTAAATTACACTTAAGTATAACTGCCTGAATATATTTTTAATAATTTGCTTGTGAAACCTTACTTGTTAAAAAAAACCATGACATTGACATCTTTAATGTACAAAAGAATGACAACCAGATGTAATTATTTTGCAATGAGACTGCACCATTCTTACCCTTCACAGGCTGCCTGCTCAGTTTATGACAACAGGGAATCCATTTAATGGCTGGGTCACTTATGATATAAGAGCCATAAATCATATTGGAAATCTGATCTAAAATCTGAAATGGCTGGTGTTACAGGTATGCGTTTATATAAGGCCCTTATTTCAACTGTGACTAAAAGTAACAAACTCTACAATCATTTTTTTTTACTATTCCAAGCTAATAGAAATGACTAAATCGAGCAGTATAAAATCAAGCGTGACCCATAGGTAACTTGATACTTTGAAGTTTGCCCATTAGTAACTGCAAGGCGATTCAAACAAATGAGATCAGACAGCAGTGTGGTTCGAGCTCTGGACATCTTAACTGGAAAAATATGGGGTGACGTTTCAGCCAGGGCACTGCTGTTGTACTCTTCAACAAGGTACCTCACTCAAATTGTTCCAGCAAAATAACCAACTGGATAAATGGGGACAAATGTAAAGTGCTTTGGATAAAAATAGCAGGCAAATAAACAAAAATAAGAACAAAAGTAATTGAGTTCTGGGACAAGTGAGACATTGTAGAACCATGAGTCGTGCAGCTGCTTGAACCAACAATTTGTGTTATTCCCTGCACAATGTTCCAGACAAGGCCGGGATTTTAAGAAAATTTCATCGCACCAGCCGATAGTAAGATAGAATTGCCTCACTTGATAGTAGTTCACTTTTTGCCAGAAGGAAAGCTGCCATAATGCATTTATTTTGGAATTCATGACTGAAAGGTTGTTTTAAAGTCTTGATTAAATTTAACACTAGGACACAATATTAACTCAATTAGGCAAGCCCATTAAATTTCTCATGTAATTATAGCTTATGTCAAATTAATGAATAGTGCCACAATTGGGTCCATATTAGATTCCTATGTATGACCCCCCCCCACCCTTTTCCCTTCACATATTTTCACAGAAAATTAGAAATACTTATAGATAGTGCATGCCCTGGGCAGATCATTAAATATATAACTAGACTCATTATAAGGAAACATGGCTAAGTCTCCTAAATGACCACTGCTGTCTAGAATTAACAACTCCTCAAGTCTGATGATGGATCGACAGACAAAAACACAGAAAGGGGATTAACTACAAGAATTGTGATTATCATTAATACTCTCACACAGCATACATTTGATCAGTCACTTCATAACTTGTTAAAACACTGTATTTGACAGAATGCCTAAAACTATGCAATATAAGAATCCTAATGTATCTTTTCAGAACGGTATCAAGAATAGGCCAATTCCGAATAAATAGAACTGCTAAATTTGAGACAATACTACTGGAGGATCAACCTGGTTAGTGAAAAACAGAAGGGTGCTCTTTTCTCAAATATTGCATAGACAAGGTATTTAATACAGGATGTTAGAAAAGGATGTACTGCTTACTATTTAGTACACTCAGATGTTCAGTTTCCACTGGTAATTCTGACCATAAATGTATTAGTTCTGCATAAAAAAAACAGGTCTGAAAAGGTCACCCTTTAGTGAGGTGTTTTAAATAATTCCACAGGATTACTTTTAAATTCCATTGATTAGCTGTGATCTGTTAACATGTTATATGTGATATACGAGGGTCATCTCCAATATCTACTTCATCAGAGTATATAGAGACAGTTGTTCTTGACACCTCTATATATAGTAGAGGTAGCTTTTAAGCTTTTGCCCAAAACGTTTGAAAATGTTCTCAGTATTTTTATCAAGTTTATCAACACTGTTTTTATTATTTTTGCCACACTAATTGCCCACTGAAATTGATAGTGAAAGTATTCATTGGTTATTATTCAGACACATGATGGGATGTTTTAATGCCTTCTACCTTTGTTTGATAACCGATGGTTCAGAAAACTAATAATATAAAATGTGTAAGGCAAGGCTTTTAAGTGTTTTACCACATCAATATAATCAGGGTAAGTTCCACTATTCTGTCAATAGTGGATAATTGTCCAATTTCTGTAACCATAGTTTGACAGGTAACACATCCATGGAAAGAGGGGCAATCACAATCATGTTTCCAAAAGGAGAACACAGCAGTACATTTAGGCAGACCACAATTCTGAGAACAATCACATTGTTAATGCAAATGTTAATGTAATTGCATTATTAGCTACATTTATACTTTAAATACTGTAAAATTACAGAGTAACTACATAATATCCCAGTAACAGTAATATCCCGGAAACAGTAATATCCCAGAAATTACCAAACTAATTTGGAGAATATTAAGTAGTAGCACAGTACAGTCTCATACGTGGGATATTTTAAGTGCCACTCAGCAAAATTAGGTGGCTTAGCAAAATAAGGAATTGTCTTTTATAACTAGGAATCGCAGGGGGTGAATAATTACATGATTCCCTCCCAACTTTTCATCATGGTTCCAAATCTCGTATTACACAGTGATAGTACCGTGAGGTCACCTCATTTTGGCAGCCAATCAACGTGGAGCATAAGAGGAGCACCGCACGAAAGTAAACCAACATGGAAAACAAGCATGTAAACATCTTGGAAAATGTAACACAGGCATTGGTTTCCACAAATAAACATCTTAAAATATAATTCTTCTTTATAAATATTGAACAAATTTACAAATATAAAACACCTTTAAAACAAATATTGTAAACAAATTAGTTGTGCACTATAACGTGTAATATAATGGGCACATTATCTCACAAGTACACATCTGGCTCACTGCCCACCCCTACAAGAAAATCAAGAGAAAGTCATGGGGGCAGTTAACAGCACTATGACTGAGTCACTGGGGGTGTCACACTACACAACTGACGGTAACGGTTGCGGGTTTCAACTCTACATCTTGCTGTGATTTTCTTACCATTATGTAAATGAGGACTACTACTGAAAATCCTAGGAGAAGTCATGTAGTGTGACACCGGTATTAATAGAGTTGGCTTGCGACTGATCGATTTTGTGAATGACTTGGAATAATTTAAACAGCAATAAATTGGATGTGACAAAGTTCACATACAAACTCAGTTGGCATTACATGTGAATTGCATGACAAATTTACCTTTCAGCCACAGGATGTGAAAGGTTTTCAGTTTTCTTTTAATAGTACAAATCTTTAGAAAGAGTCCATTTAGGTCATCCATTCTGCCACCAGTGGCAGCTTACTTGAGACTAATAAAGGACAAAGGAGCCAAACCACAGGAACTTGCATTAATTTTGCTTTATACTACAATTAAAATAAAACATGCAGTTCGGCTAATTGCTTTATCCCCTTTACACTGTAAAAAAGAGTGGTGCACCCTGCTAAGCTTGAATTGTTTTACATGTCCACCCATTTCACCATAACAAAGGATCTCCCCACTACCTCCCTAGAACACGTCATACAGTGCCTTTTCAGTACCACTGCTGTTCTGTAATTACAGTAGCTAGTCCCTTCCAACAGTACAGTTGTTGTTAGAAAAGCCTGACAATTCAAGAATCCATTTAAAGATTAAGTGTACTCTGAACACCAAACATTAGCTTTAATTATGTAGATACCAGGCAAGCAAATAATAGAGCTATTATGCTTAGAATCAAACTGGTCAAACCCTTGTGATTTTAGTTTGGGAACTCAAGCCAGAATCTTAATTTTTTCATGGTTTCTCTCCCATCATGTGAAGGGGCATAAAAAGGTGAAGGAGATAAGAAGTGATAACAGAAAAGCCTATTTTATTAAGTCATTAGCCCATTTGAAAATAATACATTTTAAATATTGTACAACTCTACACAGACACATGAAATAAAATTACTAAAAATTATTAGCTTTGATGAGACAGGTTGGACACTATTTGTTATGTTTTTCTACACACACATATTACATGTATACAACATTCTGAATTCAACACAATTATTAGCCAAATTCTAAAAAATATACTCTAGATTCAATATGTTCAACCCAATCACTTATAGTACAAGTGATTACATATTCAAACATTGTCCTTGCAAAGATGTTCATATATGCAACATTATAAGAATATTTGAAATGCAGATTTCTTGTAAGAACATATAAGTTTATTAAATATAAGGCATTTAATAGGGAAATGGGGCAGCTTGGTGGGGCAGTGGTTATATTGCTTCCTTGCAGTGTTGGGGCCCTGGGTTCAATTCCTGGGGTCCCATCTGTGTGGAGCTTGTATAGTCTCCCCATGTTTGTATGGGGTTCTTCAGTTTCCTCCCATAAGCTAAAGACATGCTGGTAGGTTAATTAGCTTCTGTAAAACTGGCCCTGGTCTGAGTGTGTGCATGCTTATGTTTGTGTTTGCAATGTAATGGACTGACATCCTGTCCACAGTGTATCCTGCCTTGTGCCTGTTGCTTGCTGGATTAGGCTTCTCACATACCCAGGTACTGGATAAGTGGATTAGAAAATGGACAAATGGATGTTTTGGCAAAAAGGGTCCTAAAATGCTCCTTTTGTCTATGCTTGTGATGTCCCAATTTTTGAGAAAAAAATTAAATCACTGCAACTGGACAATTAAAAAAAATATAGGGTCATTTGTACTATAAAGTTACAAAATGAGTAGAGAACAGATGGTGTTGCCATGCAGCAGAATACTGTAGTTGTAAAAATTTTGGATGTAGAGCTTCGTGAAAGACAAGGATTAAAATGGCAACATAAGGAAGTACCTCATAATGCTAAAGAGGAAACAGATTTTTTGCAGAAATTTCTTTTTTTCTTGCATTTCGTTATGCTACATTACACATCCTCATAACCCAAACCTCAGTTTGAGGAGAGAAGCCAACATTACAGGCACTTAGTAATGTTCCTTCAGAAAGCCTACCAGACAGTCAGATCGTGAAAGAAGAACACAGGACAGGTTAAGAGAGATATAATCTATTTAAAAGCATAGTGTGGAAAGCTGACAGTGAAGGAGAAAAGAAAAGATAACCTTAAAGAGAAATCAGAAACATCTAATGCTTTAATCTCAGCACACATGGGATTAATGTGTTTTTTAGGAAACAGAATAAACAGACTCCCTGTTGCGTCACCTAATAAGAGTTCACTATAGACGCCAGAGGTATAGCAACTCTGGTGGTCTATAACATACCACAGACCTTAGAGCAAACCATTCATGAGAAGCTGTTAATTTAGCTCATGTTAAACACCACTCTCTTCTGTTTTAGCATCAGGAAAATTTAACTCTTTTAAAAGGAAGTTTGTCTGCATAATAACATAGTAATACTACCCTACTTTTATATCTAAGAAATGGTTATCTGAGGATTTGGCAAAGAAAGTATTTTGTGCAGTATAAAAATGTTGATGTCTGTTGCAGTCCGTCAGTGTGTACATTAATTTCCTCTTGTTGTGGGAGTATGGAACAAGCTATCCTGAAACCCTATCTTCCTTCAAGAAGCAGCTGAATCCTTGGATCAATTAACTGCTAACTACTAAATGGGCTAGATGTGCTGAACAGCCTCCAATTGTTTGTAAAGTTCTTATGTTCTATTTTAATAGAGAGTTTATCCATTTGAGAACACATGTCCCAGCACACATACACCAACAAGCCAATTTGTAACTAGTTGAGACATTTCAGGATTAAACCTTGAATTGCCTTGAAAGCTAAGACCTTTTCTGAAAGTAGAACCCAGTATTGTATTAGACGTAAAGTAGCATACTCTGCCGTCACTCTAAATGTGCTGATTTCTAATTAGTACCTTTTGTTTAACTTTTTCTATCTTATCTTTAGGAAATTTTTGTCTACAGATATTTTCTTGGAGTATACTGTATGCTGGATATTAAGTCTTGCAAGTGTCATATTCTGTTAAGGCAACGGAGTACATTTTACTGTGAAGGGCCTCTTAAAAAGAATGATTTCATCTGGAAGGACTCTATATTTTACCAATATAAATATGCCGTGTAGAGCCAGTTTTATTTTACACATTGTTACCACCAAGAAGCTCTTCTAATTAATTTGTTTTTACAAGCTGTAATACTCTCTATATTTTAATTCAGTGGGGAGATCTTTTGTGGAATACAAAGTAATAGAAATCAGTTATGCAGCAAGGTGGTAGCAGTCCAACATTTGTAAATTTGTAGTGAAAGAATAAGCGTGCTGACCTCAGGAAGCCCTCTCAAGTGTGGAAAAAGCAAAAAGGAAGTTCAGAATGAGAAAAAGATAGATGTGGTCTTCTGTGTGTAGTAGATGGCGGGTGTGTAATCCGAGAGCTTTGGGGAGACATATGGAACAGACTCTCTCCCAGGAGGCTCTCCAACTGGGACTGCAACCATGGGACATGGCAGGCAGGCCTCTGGGTATCTTACAGCCACACGCTTGTTACAGAGCCCAATGCTTCCGCTCATTGCTCAGCAGAGAACCACCTAAAACAGGTTAAAAGGCTAAGTGTGGCACTGAGCATTGAATAAGCCTCCTCTTGCTTTGGAACCTAGTCTTTGATTTGCCTGGCACAGACAAGCAATAACCAAATCTGCCTAAGAACAACAGCTGGTAAGACTAATTTAAATACAAACCAAGAAGTCATGAATCCGATAACAGAATAAACATTTTAGGAGATTTTGAATCCAAATGGCCCTCAGATACCAGTTGAGTTTATAACATGGGATGAGGGATAGAAAAGGTGCAGAGTTGAGCTTTTCGCAAAAGGAGCATTAGCTACTTAAGAGGATCAATGCATTAATGGGAGAAAAAAAAATCAAAGAAGACTAGTCATTTATTCACAGCATGAACTGCATTCATGATTATACCATAGCCCATGGCATAACAGTCTCAAACAAGCTGTTTAATAAAATTCTTCTGATGATAATTGACACTGAATAAATAATCTATTAAATGACAAAGATTCATCAAAACAGAAAAACACATTTAATACAATTCTCAATAACAAACCCATAAACAGTATAGGAATACTATAAGTGCTACTTACTCACTCTATACAGATTGTAAAGCACCTGTATTGGAGAAGAATGTTTTCTTGCATAACAAAGCACAAGCTTTTTATACACGTAATGCAGACTGCAACATGCACACAAAATAGTAAACTCATAATACTCTTCTGAATAGCTGCAATGGCTACAGAGTATAAACGTCTGGAGGTGACTGAAGCAGATCCAGGTCCAGAAGAAGTCTTACAGTGTAAAGGATTCAGAAAGCTGGACAAATGTTTTAGTCACAATAATTACAACATTGTTATTACAACAATGTTAAAAGCAGATGGCTGACTAAAACCCTTTTAATCCCCATCTCAAGTACAGTTTAGGACTGGTCTCGCAAAGCTACTGTTCAGCAGGTTTCACAGGGCTCCCTCACACAAATGCTCAGTTTTTTAAATTTTGGAATAATTTAAACTGAGAAATTAAGAAGGTAATTTTGTTAGGAATCAATTAAAGTGTAAATACCCTGAAGCTTTACAGGATCAGTAAAAGGTCTCCACTAGTAATTTACCTGAACACCTTACTGCATAAATTAGTCACCGTGCCATTATAAGACCTATAAAATGAGCATCATATGAAACCAGCTATTGTGGCTTTGCAGGACTGGAAGCCCCTACATCAAGCCTGTATCACTTATCATAAGTTGATTTCATGCATACCTTTGAAGTGGCTGTAAAAACCCATAATGAATTATGTTATGTTCACAATGAATTATGCAGTAAATACAACTGGAAAATATGTAGTGTGTCAAGCAGGATCTGTATATAGCATTTGATGCTGTATATTTTTCATATGGATAATCCCTCATTCTATTTTTTATTTGTATTTCAAAACACGTTAGTTCTGCATTCCATTCATATTAGTAGAACACTATGAACTAGAACCATTGGTGTTTTGTTTGTAATGTAAAAAGCAGCACTGAATTTCAGAAACCTTTATATGTTAATATTGCTCAAAATACTAATGATGAATTGTAGAATTATGCCCTTTTTATTACAATTCAAACAAAACAGATACTTAATTTTGTATTTCAATGGTCTCATGATTAAAAAAAGTCTTCAAAGATTAGACAACTTAAGAGTTAAATCTATCCATCATACACACAATTCACTATAGTGCAAATCTGCTTTTGGGCTTAGAAAGCTCAGATTATCACAAAACCTCAACTGATTCAGATCTGGCCCTCATTTCATTTAAGTTAATTAACTGGTCTGATTACTTACTGATGGCTCAACGAACATATTCCAGGTGCCTCATCTAAAAACAGTAAAGAAGCCGAGATCTATTTACAGTATGGAAAACAGTTTCCAAATGTGAAACAGCTGCCATGTGATTTTTTTATTTTCTTCCTAATACACACCAATTTAAACATTGTAAGAGTAACACAGGATTAGTTACTTTTTTAAATGACTTTGAGCGTACTTTGTTTTTAGTTCTGCAGAGAGCAGGCTGTATGTTTTTATTATATGGTGTATATAGTAATTCTAGAGAAACCACTTAATTCCAAAATACAAAATGTAGGCTCTTAAGAGATTCTTCATTAAAGATGGAACCTGCATATTAAGAATGGATTTGATGTACAGCATCATGCAATAGTCTTAAAAGCATGAACAATCCGAAAACAAAGAACATTCCAAGATAAACTAAATCTGGCATGCAAAAACACAAATCATTTCAAACTAACCTCAATTTCAGACATCCAAGTCTAAATGATTTTGAAATATGCATTTCAGTAAAAACAATTAATTTGAAAAGTTTTTGCTCCCTGATAAATTTTAAACCTAATTACTCAGAATATGAACAACACAAAAAAGCAACATGTACCATCTGCCTTTTTTGCCTGAATGAGCTGGATACCTCCACCCTTCATTCCTTGCCAAGCCAAACTCTTTGTTTCTTTTCCACAGTACAGCAATATAGTCCTTTTATTTGTGAACCATGAAAATCACCAAAACATTTTTTTATTGCCCAATGGAGCTGTAGAGGGCTTAGAAGCTAGAGCCTTAGTTTAGTTAGTTTTCACATTTATATTGGTAGTTCATAACACTAATAATATAAAATTGCATTATTATTAACAACAACAATAATAATATATTAGCACTTTTCAACAAACTCAAAGCACTTATTTTTTTGTGATCACAGTCTTACAAATCCACCAGTTCAATACAAAAGACAAGCAAAAACAATGGTTGAAAGCACAGATGGGAAGCAATATGTGGTGCTAGACAGCTTCACAAGCTAATCTTCAGTGAACAGCTTGTCCATACATCTGAGATTTTAGAAATCTAGGAACTTTAGAATACACATGGGATTCTAGGATATGTAAAAGGTGTGGTTCTAAAATGGTACTTATATTGTAATAAAAAGGCAAAATCTGCTTAAAACGCAATTATTATAAAGAGACATAGAAGAATCTACAGTAGTTTTTTTCTGATGGTAAAGGAAACCACTTTTTCATTAAGGATGAACATTCCATAAAATAATTTTCTAGTTAACCCCGACTTTAATATTTATACCACTCTAAATTTGGAGGTTGGAAGCAGTTTGTTATTGAAATCCTTGTTTCATTTTTTTTTCAAATTCTTGAAAACAAAAAGTTGATTGAATAAGAATAGTTGTAGCATTGTATTTACAATGACACTTCAGCTGACCCATGGTAGACTTATTTTGATGTTCTTATATAAATTTCAGCTTTATATTGTTTTATCTTTTCATCATTAATTGGCTCTGTAGATAAGTGATGGTGTTTCAAAAAAATCCCTGTCCTCCAAGCCTGTTGCACTGCAACGTAATCCTGAACAATGGGAATTATGAAGGATTATAGACCAATTTGGAGTAATGGCTCTGTAATTGCTAGTAATTCCATCTGTTTGAAGGATTATAGTTGGCAAAGGAAAGAATGAAAAATACAACTTGTTTTAAACCACAATAAAACACATTTATCACAAAGCACGTGTAACCTGATGGCAAGCACTACTCTCATGGCATTTGTCACCACAGGAACTATACCCTTCCCAGGAATTTCAGCATGGTCTTCCTCAGAATTAAGATAATCTGAATTATTTTTGTATAGCAGGTGTATTTAGTTTGATGTACCCTAAGAATCTTAGTGGAGTTTGAGATTAAAACACTCTTACATTCCTATACATTAAGCACCTGTTTTAACATTATGTTGTTACAAAGCTATCTTATGTACTTCCTTTTGAAAATTAGCACAGCCACAAATGAAGAGATGGGAAATGTGTAATTACTAAGTGACGAAAGAAAATCAAACAAAAAACCCACTAAATATTTACAAAAAAGTACAATTGTGGTTAATGGTCCTTATAATGAATTTTAAGTAATAATAGTTAATGAAAATGTTTATTGTTCACATAAAACACAAAGGAATGACTGTCTACAAGAACGTATTTGTGACAACCAATCTCTGTCAATTACCATAAACAGTAAACAAGGGAGAACAATAGCTATGTAACAGAAAAGGGCAATAGGTATTTTTTTTATAAATTAAGAAATGAAAAGTTAAAAAAATCAGAATGCACAGACTCAACTCCATTATTTTATTAGTGACTGCCAATGTTTCAGTCATTCCTATAAAAGCTTTTTTTGGCTTTCAGAATTTAGAGTAAGTGTTCTGCATTTTCAACTTTCTGACTGATTTTCATTGGACAGGATCTCATTAACTTTAGGTGTTTTTTATGTATTTAAAAATGTTTAGTCACACCCATCAGATTCACACGAAGTGTAGGCAGACTCCTCTGACCATCTTCTCCTCCTTCCATCTTTTAAAACACAAATGGTTCAAATGTCACAGGCAATATCATGAAGCGTCAGTGTTGATTGAAGGAAAGGCACATTCCTCACCTAAAGCCCAGCACACCTGCAAGCACCTGGGAGACCACAGGAGCTACCATGTTGATGATAGCCTAGACAGCTCTGCCAAGTTAAATCACCACTCTACCCTCAACGGTGGTCAGTGTACCACTGCTTAGCAAATCCCACTCACAGTCAGCTAATGAGAAGATAACGCAAACACGAACCTGTGATGTCTGAATCATAGGTCTCACCCCTGCTTGGGAGAGTGCATTTGGTTGAGCCACCTGGGAGACACCCAAGTTATTACAGTATATAGCAATGATCGCATTCCATCCAGCCGCTGTCACTCAGCCACAAGCCACAGGTAAATGTCTTTCCTTTTATCTACAATGTGTTCATTGCCCACTAAGGGTCCTTTTCTTGATATTCATCTTTTCAAGCATTCAGTCTTTTGAGGCCTTTGATAGGTACCATCTTCCAAGACAGTTTTGAATTCCCCTTTGTGCAGTTAATGGTTTTCCTAACTTTATATAGTTAGAAAGTTAATATTCTTTCTCTGTGGACCAGACTATGGTGTTATTACCAAGATGACATGGATATTGTATTAAGAAAACCACACGCAGAGACATGCATATCAATACAAACATTGGATTGGTGTGGGAATAACAGCAATATTATCTACAATTAGAATTTTTAAATAAATCATCTTTGTTCATTTAAATTGTATGGTATTTCCATTAGTCTCTTTACTGTTACGTGTAACATGATGCATAATAAATTAGTCAAATTTGGGATAATAACAGACCCTTACATTCACAAATGCAAGGAGCTCAATGCAAGGATTTTTCAAAGGATAATTCTTTATCCTTTAAGAGGGACAAAGTATTATTCTTTATGGATTTCATTTTATTTTTGTAGATGACTTAAGCCCACTAAAGTGAGAATTTTTTTTTCCAGTCACAATTATTTCCTTTCCCCCAAAATACCAGCATATGGCATATGATAGCCTGGCCTTAGAGTAGAGTGAAGCAGTTATTTCCATAAGCTTTCTGTCCTAAGCACTGAGGTACATTCTTGAGATGTTTTTCTTATGGAAAGTCTTACAAAAAAGGCAATGAAATGTGACCAGGTTCTTGCTCAGCAGTAACCAAGTGTCTATTATTTTTTTTCTTTAACCTCAGAGTGTCATAAAAGTGAGACGGAATACAGCAAAAAAAAGTAATGTACACAGAAGTAAAAGCAATATCTCTATCCAAAGGTCAGTTTTCTTCATTAAACATCCATTACTGAATAATTATAATTGTCATTAGCAACCACTTGAACAGATAAAAGACAATTGTTTTTATAATTAGAGTATCACCATTACTGAATTGTCTATATAAAATGGGGAACATTTTTACTTTTCATGCACGGTTTAACCTTCCTTTAGACTGAAATAATGTACCTAGAATGTAAATTGTTGGTTTTTTTGGTGGCAAAGCTCGTAGGACTTTTTGGGAGTCTAGGAAAATGGAGTTCTGCAATGTGACTTGGAAAGAGGAAACAGAGTATTATGTAGGATGATAAGTATTCTTTACACTTACTATATAGTGGATTTCTGGACACTCCACTCAAAGCACTTTACAGATAATGGGGACTCCCCTCCACTACCACCAATGTGCAGCATCCACCTGGATGATGCGACGGCAGCTATAGTGCGCCAGAATGCTCACCACACATTCTCATAATGAATTAGGAATCACAAACTTTACTATTTACAAACCATGTGCCGCATTGCGAGAAAGAGGACCTATGAACAGGTTACTCCAAAATTGTCCACCTAACAGACCTTTTTAGGTGGAGAAGGTATACACTATAAGCACTACAAAATCACCAATTTGGTACATCTCTCATTAACATCATTCTAAGCTTGCACATGGCCAGTAGGTCCCAGGAATCACTGTTGTACCATATGCAAAGACAAGCTTGGCCCAATATTACCCTCCCAATTCCAGTGACTCTCAGTCAATTGTGCACCAACCTGAGAGGAAACAGTCAGCTAATGATATGGTCCTGGCTTGAACTGATTGACTTCTGGACCACTGGGCTCAACCTGAGCTGTAAGCAAGTGTCTTACCTGGTTAACTCTTTCAGTGTCCCCTGGCTTTGCCTCTCTCCTAGGCCTTAAACATGCTTTCATCTTGAGCCAAGGACTCAGTAAAAGAAAACTGTATTCCAAATTGTAAACTAATAGAAAGTTCATATTTAAATACATGTGCATGTCAGAACAAAGTTTGTGGGGTAAGCATCAGACATCAGTCTAGCTATGTCTTTGGTCTTAAGACTAGCTCATTTTTCATTAACTATGAACTATGCCATACAATACTGAAAGAAACCCTACCACCAAGTTCAGCTAATGCATAGTTCCTGTTTTTCATGGCTAATAGCCAAGCCTGGCAGTTGATTTTTGCGTCAGCATTATTTTGAATTTCTGACGTTGAGAAAATATTTTTGTTTGAAAAATATAGAAGGAAATCTTTAAATACATGCTCCTCCCCAGTTCACTAAACTGAAAGCAGCTGTGCCGTAAGCCATCTCTGGCCTCTTTTCTACCTCTACCCTGGCCATTCCTAGCGTCTGCCTCCCATTACAGCTGTTTCAAACAGCTGGGTGCCTCAATCAGCAGCACAGACTAGTTAAGAAGGGATAAAATGCCTAAAAGGACAGACAAGTTTTTTTTTTTCATTTTTCATTCCTGTACTAGTAAATTAGCACTGGGAACAAAGTAAGAATTGGTAGAAATCAATTATGGAAAAATTCTGAAGCAAACAAAAGGGCAAACAGGTAAGAGATTCAGAATGAATCCTAATCTATATTCTTCTAATCACGATTTTTCATCCTTTATTTTTAAATTTTATTAAACCTGAGGATAGTGTACGCAAACATATTCATCCTTCAATTTTCTAATCGCTTCATCCAATTCAGGGTTGCAAGGGAGCCAGAGCTTGATTCTTTTGGTATAAGTGAGCATGTTGCATGGCTTACATTGCTTTAAATGATATAGAAGAACTGTGTTCAATAAAAAAAGATAACCTTCAAAGCACACCAATACTACAGATGAAATTTAGAATATGCTTAATTATGTTAATTTATGAAGACAACAGGTTACAATGTTTAAAGTCTAATTGAAAAATACAATGGAACAAATTCTCCAAAAGTACCTAAGGATGAGAGGATAGTAACTTAGCCTTTCTTTTGTGTGCTAATTGGAAACAATTCAATTATCACTTTCCTATCGTCTTGTACTTTTCCAGTGCTCTTCATACACATTGCTGTATGATACAGTCTGATATTGGCTATGACTGCAACTGGAAAAATATGTTTCTGAAATAATGAATGAGAACAATCTGACAAAGTAAACCACATTTACACCACAATGCTTTATCAGCAGGCAAAAAGGTGTAGTACACACAAATTTACTTCCACATTGGTTAGCACTGCGGAAGCACTAGGACCCTGAGTTCAGTTCTTGGAGTTCTTAGTATGGAGTTCATATGTTCATCCCACATTCGCATGGGTTTCCTCCCACAGTCCAAATATATACTGCTAGGGTAACTGGCTTCAGGGACAATTAGCCAGGTGTGAGTATGTGCATGTTTGTGCCTGTGGGTGCCCTGCGATGGACTGGCACTCTAACGAGGTTGTGCCCTGCCTTGTGCCCATTGCATGCTGGGATAGTTTCTGGCTCCCCCATGACCCTGTACTGAATGAAGCGGTTAGAAATTAGATAGAAGTATTATGTAACACACAAGATCGGTTAGGCAGAAATAGCACCACAGAAACACACGATACAAGTGTATGTGCAACGAATAAGAAATGAAATGATGTTCCCTTGCACAAATCTAGAAATAAAAACCTTGAAAGATTAATCTTTAAAGAGTGGCTTCAGTTCAAACGAATATATTGCTTAACAGTATAAATGTATCCTCAATTACTCCAGTCAATTAATAGATTTTATTATATTAAAATATATATTTCTGTGATGTGTAGATAAAAATATTATGCAAGACTATTAACCAGCTCTTGCTAAATTAAAACATTTAGGAATCATTTTACTCTGTCCATTTACAGTATAAGGTCAGAGCTAGGTAGGTGTGCTTGACTGTTCCTTACTATGTCTCATCAGCATAATAGTTAACTGTGATTATTGAAACACTTGGATATATATATATAACAAATCTTACAAGGAGCTTTTTCCATGATTATGATGACTTTTTAAGAGGATGTAGTGATTTTGAATTAGTGATATTTGAATATTTATTAATAATAAACTTTTTTCTTTAATTAGGTCCAGATAATACTTAGCGTGTATTGTATGCTATACATTTTAATATATTGAGCATCAAAAGCAACTTATTATTTCTGAATGTAAGTTTTGTAAGAATTTATAAAAAATAAAATACCGATTAAAAGGTTTTGGCATCATTTTAGGCACATTTTAGACAGTCACTCATGACAGACTATAATACATTTAAGTGGTTGTGTTACATCAGTGCCTTTCTCACCTTTTTGTGAGAAAACTGAGCAGAAGTACTAAAGGTGAAGTAACCTGATGAAAGTCATGCTTAGTGTAAATCAACCACAGGCTTGACTTTCAAAAAACTCAGAAAGCAACCAATATTCTCTCTTATCAAGAGATGAATGCATTCATGCTGTCATTATCATTTTCAGGAGAGGAATCTGTTGTTACTGGGGTATTTTTAGTAAATGTACTCAGTGAAATGAAAAAGTAATCTTAGTAAAGTTGCCAAGAGTGGTTGAACATTATTGCATTTCCACTATAAACCTACTGTACTAATGGTGCATTTGAACCCACATTCAGGTAATACTAATAACGGATAGATAACTATCCACTTTCTTTTGAGAAAAGCAAGATGCACACAATATTAAAAGACTCAATTTTTCCTGCTGGAAGGATGACAGACCTATCAGTAAAAGATATCAAAATTGTTATAATTAGAGTCACAAAGCAGTTATGACTACTATATGAAATGCATGTTATATTCACCCAGAATCTTTTCACATTGGTCAACTGAAATTGATTTCACTGATCAAGTGGTCAGTACATCATTGTGGATTCTGAATGTAACTTCTTACTTGAAGAATATAGAATATTACTTGAAGGAGGTTGTCCTTGTTTTGAAACTTTGTTTATGCTATAAAACTAGTAACATGGAATGTTCTGTGGATTCCAAAAATTATTTTCAAATTGAACTCATTCAGGAGATTCTATCTTTTAGCTCATCACAATACAAGTCACTCAATTCAAGTGTCATTAACTAAATGATAAGTCTTTCAACATTTAAAGCCCAGAACTGAAGAACATTGAGGGATGTGCTTCACAGTGCAATTTACATAAGTAATTTGTTCATTTATTTAAAAAGTAAGACTAAAAGCAGGATAAAATCCTAGTTATTAATTTTAAGAGTTGTACCTACCTGACTTCATCTAGAGAAATCATTACTTCCTGCAATATCAAATCACCTATGACTTGTTTCTGGTTCATATTCCATTTTATTGTTATTAGTCAGGACATTTTAGACCTCTCACACAGATATCTGTAATGGTTTATTTACCATCATAATTTCAAATTAGGAAGTTAGAAATAGCCAGTGACAAGATGGATCTGATGTTTATATTATTCAAAAAAGGGAAATGTCAAATTAGACATGCCTATATTTCTTTCAACAAACACATATCTCATTACACCATGACTAAACACATTACATTTAACACCTTACTTAATATTCTATTAAAAGCCTCTCATATTAGGTACTGAACAAATACCACCTCTTCTGTTTCTAAATTACAAATGTCACAGTCTAGCATAAATGAAGAAATCAAACCAGTGTAACTTCATCTTTCTTCAGTAGTGAAAAAAGCAGCATCACATTTGTTTCTGCCTTGGAAATAAATTAACACATTAACCTGCTTAACATCACATTTTGTTTATTTATAGTCATAGGGTGTGAGGTATTAATACACACATGATAAAGCCCATCAATGAATGTTATTTTTTGTATATACTGAAGGTGAAAATCCATACTTAATTATTCAACCTTAAACAGTATAATGTTTGCTTCTCTATTTGCGTGTAGAAAAGGGCTTGCTGTATTCAGGCCTTTAATTAAAGTCCAGTTTTGAAATATTAATTTAACACATATACACCTAATAGAAAACATTTGACTGGAATTTTTATGACTATGATTAACAATGCAGAGAATTTTCCAGCAAATGAAGGGTCTTATACTTTAGCAAAAAAATCAAATACCCAAGGCTCCCTGATTTATACATGCTAATCACAAGTCAGGATTAAAATGATTTAGGAAAAAAAACTGACATTAGTGATACAATGGAGTTTCAAAACCTAAGTTAGGAAACAATATTTGTATTCTGGAGAATCAAAGAAAAAAGTTTAAATTCCCAAGGAACAAAGAATAATATTTTTACATATAACACTTTATGGCTAGAGGAATGTTGTTTCAGTCTTTGAAGTTTTTTTCTTAACTGGTAGCTGACTTTTGAAGACAAAACAGGGGTTTAATAAACAGCAGGAGATGTCACCTAATAAAAATATAGACTTCCTTAGTTAACAGAAAGACTTCTCTGTGGGTAATAAAAAGTATTTAATTAGCAGCTGGGGTTGCACTTTAACTTTCAAATGACCTTGAAGAAGGGACACTTCTATTTAGCCTGGGCAGAATAAAAAAAAAACAATGCACCTTGGACAACCTAGTAATAAGCCTCTCTAAATGTATCTTCTACTCTTCATCTGCAGACCTTGACACAGAACTTCATTTCAAATGCTTCACCATCACTCCACTAATAAGATTGAAGTGTTTTAGGATTTCCCCTGACAAATTCTATTTTATCACAGGATTTGCACATCACTCTTAAAACATATTTGCAAAAGGACCTGAAGGCCTTACTGGGGTTACAGTATATATAGAAATACTCTGTATATATAAAATATGTAACATATATAATTTTATTGTCCATCCAAAAGGGTAGAAATTTGTCTTTGGCATCATAATACTAAACTACAAAAAAAAATCACACTCAACATAAAATAAATACAAGTTAAAAACAAACAGTAGTCCTAACCATTCAACAATACATATAGTGTAATATGGAGATGTGTCTATCATAACACTAATCCTATAGCTTCATTTAGGAAACAGTCACGTGGCTGTGTTTAATATACCAATCGCACAGGGAACAAAAGATTTCTTGGTCACATTAATTCTAAAATGCCTCCCTGAAGGTAGCAGTTGAAAATGGCAATGCAGAGTGTGGAAGAGGTTGTCAGTGATAAACTGAGCTTCCCTTTGAACTGCAATATGACAATTCTTTAATCTGTTTCTTTTGTCAATTATTTTGCTAGCAATATTAACAATTCTGTCCATTTCCCTTTACTCTTACTGCTCAGGCTACCATACAACACCATGATACCAATAGTAAGACCAACATTCTATAAAGCCTCTAAAAGATTTTGACTCACTCCAAACACTTTCAACTTCCTGATCAAAAATATACACTAACTAGCCCTCTTGGTTCCTAGGTACTTGAAACACTGAACAACTATTAATGAAGGTCAGAGGTTGAAAATCTAACATTAATGTCACAAGAAGCCAGTTCTTTGGTTTTAATCAACATTAATACAAAGCATCATTTCAAATGAACCTGATAAAACCTTATGAAATGAAGGAATCTCTCACTGCCAATTAAACATAATTACACTTCCATTATTCCACAGCTGCACTTCTAAATTTCTTAACAAGAAAGCCCACTATAAATTCTATGGTTTAAAAATGCAACTGTGTTCACCTACAGTATGTCGATAAAACTGAATAAATTGAACTATCAATGAAAGCTATTCAGACATTAACTGCACTAATATACAGTATATATATAAATATTAGAACTCCTTAGTCAATTCAATCTTGAATCATTTAGTGACAAGCATGGCTGGCAAGTTTAGAGCAAGCATTCATCATCTTTCTGGCCAAAATAACTACCAGATCTCAATCCTGCTATAAACTGTTTGAGTTAGACAGGTGCATTGTCTAGTTCAGTCTCACACTTTTCACAACCACAACTGCAATTCTGCTAGAGGAATGAGTTGAAAGTGAGCTACCAATATATCAGAAGCTTGTGGAATACAGTTTATGTGACATCCTGTTCAAGCAGTGCTTGCTTCTTGTATACACACAAAATATTTTTAATATTTTGATCGGAGAACTTGTTTTTCCTCTATACCCTGCAGGTGTACACATATTGGAAGTCAGTAAGTGCACAGGCACATGTTATTTCCAAATATACAGATTAAGAAATCCAATAGAATACATAAATGGGGATGTATTCTCTTTGTTTTCACATTAACAATATTTTTCCTTTATGGACAGGTGTTTTAGCTAATTCACTTTTAGCTACTCAAAAAGGCTTGCACTCCCTACAGTAAAAGCATGGAAGCTGCTTGTAATGCAAACAGCTCACTAAGGCATGTGTACAGTACAAACACTAAAGAAGAACCACCTGGAAATGGAAAACAGGTCTTCTGTGAAAAAAGTGGAAGTAACAATGGAGAGATCAATACAAAAAGAAGCGTATTGCTACCTATCATTTACATAAATTTTAAACATATCCTTGTTTTAGATTTGTTAACAATGTAATAGCAATAATATAACCATACTTTGGGACAATTTACACACTTCTTTCTAAAGATCTACTTTTAGAAAATTCAGGTTTGTTTTCTAAATATGGGACAAGGATTTAGACTTAGCATCAATTTCTCATTTATTACGATTTTATCTGTGCTGTATCACTCAGCCAATGAAATGCACTTCTTTGTGGATGCTGCACATTGGTGGTGGTGGAGGGGAGTCCCCATTACCAGTAAAGCACTTTGAGTGGAGTGTCCAGAAAAGCACTATATAAGTGTAAGCAATTATTTGTGATGTCATTAATAAGCGCAGAGGTATAAAAGAATCATCTTTAATGTAGTCTTCTTATCGCAAAGGTCCAAGTATACACAACAGCTCTTCTATCTTGGTTGTTTTTTGTTTTTAATCATTTAAAACCTATCCACAATCTAAAATTTAATTGGAGTTATTTACTGTTTAAGCTAGGTGCCCAAATAATCAAGAGCAACAACGCTTAACTTCCTGGCTTTTAGAGTTTCTTTAAGACGATTTATCTGCTGACCTATCAACCCTGCCACCTCTAGTATTGCCTTCCACCCTTATTCTTATTCTTTATGTGGCTAATAGCTTGGTCGAGTCTCTCCATGTTAATACGTTTATATAAAGGTCGGTCTCAGGTCAGCCATCCACCGAATAAAAAAAACACACACACTCCAAGGTCAAAATCAAACTTCCTCCAAGTGTGTGGGCTCTGCTTTCTTTGTGATGACCTCACAAGTCATCCATAAGATATAATTAAATGTAATGGAACATACAAGACTGCAGAAATTGGGTTGAAGTAGACATTTTGGGGTTAGGCACTTTATTCAATCCAGGCTGTACAGCACAGAATTTAGCTACCACAGACTACATGAGTTCATCCTGTTCTGTGCTTTATCAGTTATCAGATGACTTGAGTGTTTGTATATTTACTACTGTATACATAAATTATTTCCAATGACAAAATCCTACTCATTTCAATTATGTAAACTGTGCCCATTGTGGAACTTCCTTTAGTCAACTAAATATTTAATATGCCTTCATACCAATATGTATATATTTTTTTAAAAAGTCACTTCTTAGTCTTTGCCTGTCCAGTCATACATCATTGTTTCTGAACAATCACAAGTACAAGATGCTTATGTGACTAATTATCATATCGCCTAACAATTTATGGCAACATTCTAGTGTATCAGCATGTGGAAGAAAAGAAAAGTTAAATTTATGATGTCTGATCCACATGAGAAGAAACTATCAACTATTACTTTCACATTTGGGTAAAGGTGAGCTGGACAGGTTAGTTCAGGCCTGTCAAAAGAAGACAAAAAAAGAAATTACTTCATGACTGAAAGTTTAAGGCATATCTAATAGATCTACAAATAAGTGGATTTGCAGTTTTATGGAGGTGCTTGTAAAAACTGTACACCATTCAAGCAATCAAATGCCAATTGAGATGATTTCTTCTCAGTGCAAAGTCTTCTTTTACCTACAGCTATGCACCGATTTAAGGTCTAGCAAATTATGTAAATATTCGGAAGATTTGACACATATAAATAATTAAAATACCAGTTAATCTTAAACGTGCTGTAGAATGAACGTTATCCATTCCTAGAACAAGGGAAAATATGCGTTCAAACTAATACACATAAAAAAAGAGAAAAAATCGCCAGCGCGTATGTTCGATTATACATTCAGAAACAATCAAATTAACAATAAACTGAAATACAATTAAAACGTTATAAAATTAAAATAATCTCACGACAGAACATAGTATTCCAACTCGCTTAATCCTCAAAATATTACAGCATTAGACAAAAAATCCTCTCAAATGAAATTTACTTACAATGATTCAAGTGTTGTATAATCCATATGAATGTAACTAATAACACGGAGCCGAAAAATATTTTAATATGCAACACTGTAAATCGATTTCATTTATTTGAATTGTCAGCTTCGAGTTGCGTTTGACAAAATTGACAGACCATTCTTTTAGAACACATTCCAAATTGCTGCTTTGCAAGAACGCTCTAACGGTTATAAAGAGTTCACGCTGTACCGAAGCTTTGTTCATTTTAAGCGGTGTCCTTGAATTTGTCTTTGCTCATTTTTCACTTTTTGTTTGGGTGGCTCTCAGAAAACATAGGTGCAATGGACAACAATGCCTTGCAACAGAAAATGCTTTCCCAGATGGCAGAAGCGAGCGGGCTAGTGTGGCTGATCATTTCCTCTTACCTTGAATGAAAGTGCATTGTCCTCCCAACTCGCTGCGCCGGCAGCTGCAGCATTTTGCCATTGAGAACACGACCACTCATCCTTTTGCCGCTTTATTACTGAAAATTCATAATAAAAATTGCAATCCCACGTTTCTCGTTTTGTTAGTAAATTATATTACACAGGCGCCGAGGCAACGAGTATCCATTTAAATTCAAAGCTTCTGGCTGAAAAAAGCCGCAGCCCCTTTTCCCACATGGAGAGACGAGGCAGGGTTAGGCAACACCCCCCAAATTCACTCCCCCTTTTTCTTCTTTCTGATCGCAACCAGCTGTGCTTCTCCAACCTCCCTAAGCTGCCGCAACTAACCCGCAAAATACAACCGCGGAGTCATCATATTTTCAACCAGAGTAACAGAAAGAAATCTTCAATGAATAAAAAGAAGACTGTCCCGTATTCATAACTATGTCTGACAGGGGCTTGCAAATGTGTATGTACCGTTTTAAAATATTTTACTTTTTTAAAATAAACCATCCAGGTTTATTATCAGTATAAATGGGGGTGTTTATGTTCATTCAATTAATTATTTCACTGTTCAGGAAAAAAAGAACTCCACTATTCTTTTTTTACTGTTTTTCTGTCCTGGACAGTAAAAATTAAGTAATGCAAAGAGATTTGTTCTCATACATAACTGTCTTTATACAGGCAAGGTGAAGTGCCAAAACAAAGTTTAAAATTTTTAGGTTTCAATTACTCAAAATACAAAAAAATAAACAGGGATCAGAAAAATACAACTAAAGGAATACAAATATTAGTCATAGACTGAAAGTGCGATCTTTATCTCAGAGAAAACAGTGATATTTGAACTGTTAAGGACAAATAAAGGTTAGAATTGATAGTTGCCAATTGATTCAAAGATCTCATCCAGCTGTTTCATTAAAAGAGCCAGTATATTAGTTCTGATAACATGACAACATGGCTAGGTAAATATGCTTGGATACAACAAACATACTGCAACTGCATGACTAACATTGGGGTTCTGACATTTAGACTAATGGCTTTTTTCAAATGAAAGGCCTACTCAAACATTAAACTTTTTAAAATGTGTAGATAAAATTAATTTCAACTTGGTACTGTGATCCTGAGACCTGTTGACCAAGAAGAGTTTCTTCTGCAATCTCCTTTTAGGAATGCTTTTGTACACTGCACGTATGCTTCTATTTTGCCTTTGGACAACTGAAGAGGACAGCTCGGATATGAATGCTCACCTCAGTGGCAATTCAATTTGAAGTTGCCCCATCAAGATAAAGGAATGTTGTTCTTTGGATGGCTCATGCACATACAATAACAGTGTTAATGAGCAATTCTCGTTTTAATCACTGACTTTCCATTCTTTCCTATTTGTGCCCGAAAACGCTTGGCTCCCCTGCTGAAAGCAGTGGAGCTGCAGTAAGTGCAGAATGCCCTCCCCTCTGTCCTCATTTTCCTCCCTTGTTCAGCACAGGAGTGTATGTCTTTGCAATGACCTTAAGAGACCAAAACCCTCAAGGGCAGATCAAGATGTAGGGCTGAGGATGGAGCCTTGAATTCATTAACCTCTTCACAACCACATCAATCAAAACACTTCCACCTCTTCTGCTGCACAGCACCCACACAAACACAACAGCACATTGTACTGGTAACTAAAAGCACAGGACTTCTGTCCTCCACTTTTGTGGGAGGTCTGATACCCACCTACTTTCAAACTAACTTTTCTGGATTGAAGACTGTCAGCCTTGACTGTATTTACTTTCCAATTCCTGCTCTTTAGACGAAAAAAAGAAAGTTGTTTTTGCTCTGCCACACTGGTAAGAATTCAAACCAAAGGAGCTAGATGAGCTGAATCACCTCCTTTCATTTGTAGGTTTTCTTGTATTTTATGACCCAATGTTTGCTAAAGGACCACTATACTCAAGACACTTTCTAAATGCAAAAAGTGCTGTCAGTTCCAATTCTCCCTACTTGTGGTTTTATTGCCTCTATTGCCTATGTATGAACTTTCATGAACTAGAGTTTTAAAAACAGGGATAATTAAGACTTGACTTATACTGTATCTAACCTCTTGAAAATGTGTGACAAGAACTAATGAGGAAAGGGAAAGCTTTGTCTCTGACAAAAGCTGGGAAATATCTGTCTTATCTGTTGCAATACTCCTTCAACTTTTAAATTAAGCTGCTTTGCTCTTCTCAGCTCACATCAAACGAGTTGGTGCCCCTATCCCATGCCGCGACACTCTGGTACAAGATGGTTCCTGAGCAGACTCAGATTCTGCTGCTTAGTTAATTGATACAATGTGTCCCTGCTACCAGCCACCCCACCCTTAAAATAGGAGAGCTAACCTTTTTCTTACTGGCAAACAGTCTCCAAATGCACATAAAGTATCCCATTGTAGAAAGGACAGAAGAACAGAAATACGTCCATGTTCCCATGCATTTTTTTACACTGACACACTGAGACACTCCTGCAAAAGTAAAACAGTGCCCAACTTCTATTATTGCAAGAGGAGTATAAAAAAATAAAAAGTACATTTCAGGAAATACAAGTAATACCATGAATCATTCTGATACACAATATTGTATGCCAACCAAAATAACTATTTAGCACACTGTACAAATATTACATTTATAAAGTGACCATGATTTAATTCAGACTGTGAAACCAGAAAACACTTCAAGACAGTAGACCACTCACACCGCATACTGAGGTTTGTGCTTTTACAATGCTCTTATTAGGAACTAGCCCTAATTTTGACTGACATGCGAGCCTCTATGTAAATTCTTTGGGTTCTTTAAATCATCTGGCTACACAAGATCTATAGAGTCATAATCTTTTTTAGTAAGCTTGGCTCGGCTACATTTCATGTGAAACCCAAGATGATGAATCAAGGTTTTTACTTCTCTGCTGTGTTTTAGCTTTGGTGGCTCATAAGCCAAACAAAACAGGTAAAAATGTGAGGCGTGTCTTGGCATTCAAGGAAAACAGAAGGAAAAAGACATGCGATTCTTAACTGGATTTATAAAAAGTCCTTTTTAGATGTTATAATGCTTTCATAATTTACCCTCATTGTACAGTCTGCTTGTAGAGGCTGGCTATCTGCCCCAAACCTTAAGAAGACAATTCAAAGTGTACAAAGAATCTGTAAAAGAAGAAAACATACTGAATATTAAAGAGAGCAAGGGTTTTTATGTAAGGTATACTGAAATGCATTCTATGCTCCAAAAATTAAGAAATAATATAATCCTAATAACATAAGCAGAGTTACAAATGAGAACAGGCCCTTTGACCCATACAGCCCCTTTGATGAAACATGGGAGGACATATTGAACTACCAGAAAGTCAGCTGCAAGATTCAAACCTATGCCTTTTGAAGCAAAATCTTATGTGGAACATCATTTTGGTTGTACAGTGCTGGCATGCAATGTTGAAAGTTGGCATGCAATTTTTTGGCTTGCTTTCCTTAAGTGCATTTTATTTACATGGCTTTTGGAAGCCATGGAAGCATTCAAAACAACACCAAAAGTAGTGCTGTGTGCCCCCAATCTGACCTTCAGATTTGAGGAGGGAGTTAAGGAACTCCCTAGAGATTAACTCAGGATACTGGTGTTAATGTGTACTGAAGATAAATCACAGGCCTCTTTAAAGTATTTTTTCCAAAGAAGTATGTGTCGGTAGTAGAAAAAGGACAAAAATTCTGATTAATATGCAAATTTTTAAAACTCAATGCTTCCATTCAAAGATGGACAATTTTGTAAACATATTTTACTGAAGAAAAAGCCTGTTAAGTCTTGAGAAAAGTAGTAAGCTCAATATATCCTCAATTTCTTCCTAACCAAACTAGAATATGAATTTATTAATTAATTTATAATTCTTAATCTTTTGAATACCAACAGCAACAGCATTACTAAACTTTAAGTGTACATGAAGACTTCTTATTTTATCTTCATCCTATTATTATCTCTGCTAATTTCCCGTATATACAGTACAGTACTTCACCTATGCAACACAACCAAGCCTTAACATAATTTGGGCCTAGAATAAATAGGTTTTACTGTACCCACCAATTACAAAATTCTAAATCCACTACTTAATGGGAGCTTCCTGTCTAGCTGTGCTTTGCAATTTTTGATTGTCAGTCAAAGTTTCTAATTTAAGCACTGGTATTTTAAAATAGACATTTAAAAAGCTGTACCATTTATGCAGCTATGGTAAGCTAAGCATGGCAACATTTAATTCTTCTTGAAGATCAACAGCTTTTATAGCAGGATGGCCTGGTTTAGTGTGTCTTGTTAAAATGCTCTGAATTACATTCCACTACTCTAAGTTTGGATTTCCTTTGGATCTTAACTATTACTCACTGCTATTAGAAAATGAAAATGAAAATGCTACATTTTGGCTTTGTCACAGTAATCACTCAGTGCAGAGACTTTCTTCAAAAGCTGAAACTACAAATTTGATTGCCTGTTCTTACCTAGAAAAAAAAACACATTTCTGAAAAAGTATATGGGGAGTTACTGAAAGTTAAACTCTAAAGAAAGCATTTTCACAACTTTAGGTTTTATTTAATAAAAAGAAGGACATTATCACCAGTCATTGTCTGATTTTCTAATTCCAAACCCTTTAACTAAATTTCCTTGGTACTGTATGACAATTTAGAAAAATATATATACACCCTTTACAGTATGTGGTATATATTCATATAGAATGAATTGATCTGCTGAGTGACAGTAAATTATAGTTATCGTATGTCAGAGCCTGAACAATGTTAACAACAGGATAGAATATAAAATTATATTCTAGTTATTACACAGAATTTCCAATGTTCAGAGTTTTAAGTATATACCAGCTGTCATCATGCAGCTAGTAGAGCACAGCTGCGGGAGTAGTGAAAATAATATAAACAAATTCTTGAATGAAGATGAAATGGCTATAAATTTAAAACTTCACACAGTGAAGATTTTTCTTTTACTTTAGGAAATGAATGCAATCTGTTTTGGAAATACTGTACCAAGGCAGGAAGACATTACTTCTCAATCTGCTAAAGCTTTCTACCACAGGTTTTCTTTTGCACAAGTCTTTGTCTAATGATAGCTTGTGGACACCAGTCTTCACGCTGTGCTACCTAACACAGGTCAGGGCACGACAGAGACAATGTGAGATGGCAAGACTGACAAATATACCTCTCCTTTTTTAGAACCGGTTGTTCATGTTTTATTGTCCTTTAGCATTTTCAAAGTAAACATGCCTGTCTTGTTACAAGAAAGGTGGGTAAATGATTATAAGAACTTCAGAGTTCTTGTGTCTTACATGCATGATGGGGCTTTAGTCATGTACTGTAGTTATTTTAATGTTCCTGAATTCCATACCAGTACAATGTTATAAAAATAGCATTTAATCACGTGCCAGCATTTTTTTTATAATTTCCTAATAATATTAATACTTTTCTATGATCAGAACATTTATTTATAGTTTCAGGAAAAATACAGACTTTATTTTTCTACATCTATAAAATACAGCACACATTCTGACATTTATTATTTTTGTAGGCTGTTTCCCAAAGGCTCTGGTGATGTTTAAAGAATATTCACCTCATAGCAACAATGAAGCTATAGATTTGACTTCCATTTTGAAGTCTTTTTGCATGCCAGTGGCATGTGAGAAAATGTCAGAGTATCTTGAAATAAAAAAAAGGAGGGAAAAGCTTCTTGACAATCTTCCTGACAATGAGATTTAAATATTTAAACCTTCTCTTGCACCTAATTAGAATCAATGAGGCAGTTCAGCAGAAATCAGGACTGAAATATTAATAAGTGCCTGATGTATCCACTGAGCTGAGCTTTAGACAGTCTGGGATGAATGTCTGAAAAATGCCTGTAGTCCATTAAGCCTTCTATTTGAGGGGGTGACTTTTGCTTACAAAGGTGAGCAAATACTTCTCTTTAGCCCTGGCCACATTGTTATATAGCTTTATAGGAAATTATTAACTTTTAAATACACAATTTCCAGATTTATTGTTATGTACATTTAATAAAAAAATACTTACCTAATGCTGTCTGTAGAATTTGTTTGGCAAGGTTGACTTTTTTTTACTATGTTATCATCCATATTAATACTAATATAAATATTCTCTGACATGCATGTGGTGGAGGAATTTGGTGATATTGAATTTATTATTCAATACTGGGGTGTGTTCTTCTAAGAAAACAAAATGTCAGAGATGGTTTCCTTACCAAGGGAAACTTCTAAATGGAAACAGTGGCAGAATGTTGACTAGGTGAAATGGCAGTTCTATTTTGGTGTCATTTCTGAGAGGTTAATGTGTCTGTCACTATGATGATTTTTTTCCTCAGAAAGTTATTTATTATATAACTGTATGAGGTTTTCTTCTTAAAAGCATGCCTTTTATGTTTTTTTATGGTATGAATGAAAATATATAACCATTCTTGTGTATTATGTGAGACACATTACTTTGTCTCGTCTATTCAAAAATATAGCTGCACAATGGAACAGTGGAAGTAAAAGTAATTAATCACCAGAATATTTAAGAATTGAAGATTAGAATCTTAGGATTTGACTTAATCAAAACAGACAACTAAAATGACTCAATTTGCCTGCTAATGTTGAGCTGTTGTGAAAAGCGAGAATGTGATTTTATATTTTATGGCTAATTATAACCACCTTTACCTTGGGTGGATGAGCTTCTGGACTCATACCCTTTAGTAGCTTCATTATTTAAATTATTTCAATTTTTGGTAAGTCTTCTCAATCACAGGTTGAAGGGAGAATTAAAAGCACGCTCTACAGTATGTGACAAGATTAGAAGAAGACATAGCTGTTTGGTTTCATGTTCTCAAGAGATCTTTGTAGATTGAATAAAAAACAGGAAAAAAGTGTCCTCTCTTCCACTTGATATTTGCATGTCAATAAGGTAAAAGAAAACAATTGATGCCCTGGTGTTCTTAAGAATTTATGTTGATTCCTTCACAGGACAAAAACAAAGATTGGGCAGTTAACACTGGAGACCTGATTCTTAAGAATCTGAATAGAAAAAGATGAAAAACTAAGTTGGCCTGTGTCTTCATAGGAGAAAACATAAGAAAGACAAATATACTTCAGATAAAGAACAGGATTCTAGTGATACAGGTTATTTAATGGAGACATTATATAATGATGGTACTGCAGGTGAAGCCCGTTTGTCTCAAAAGGTAATGCATTTTTCATACATTCACATGTGTCATTACTTCATGCAAGAGATTGAGAATATATTTAATGAAAGGTTCATAATTTCATTGTGTTTCACTCCTACATTTCATTACCCTTTGTATGTCCTACGTCTTGTAGGACATTTTCTGAAAACTTTTTAGCAATTACAGTAGGTTTATGTGATGAAGCATAGTTCATCAATGAAGATAAACAACCCCTTTTCATGATTCATGAAAAATCATAATCTTCAGTGCTAAACCAAACTATTGAGTGCATGGTTGATTTCGTATAATTTAGTTTGACATTTTAATCAAAGGCAGGCTCTGAATGGGCCAGACAAGACATAAAAATCTACTGTAATTCTTTTGCAAATGCTTACTTGATAACCCCACAGATCCCTGGGGCAAGAAATGCCATATGCGCATGCAGAATTTTGATTCTGATGTTTCTATGACCCTATAACAAGTAATAAATACTCATGTGCAAAATATTTTACAGATAAAAAAGAAAGTTGCTGTCTCAACTGAAAAACTAAGGTATGAAGAAGAACTTGTATTCAGTACCATTTTAATGCATTCTAGGAAAGACTGAAAAAATAAACTCAATGATCTATTCCCTTTATTTTTAGTAAACTAGTCTACTTAACTAAGATTAAAGTAACCAGTCTTCAAACGTGCTCCAGTTTTCTAAAATAGTATTAAAATTCTTACTGATGAGTAATTCAATACTATCTATACTGATATCAGATGAAACATCAGAAACACATTTAAGAAAGTCTGCAAAAGAAAGGTGGTCCATACTTCTGCCACTACAAGGTCATGGGAGAAAGGAGGTAATTTAGTTCATCTAACCTGTGATTGCAGTGCAGTCATTTCTTGAAAAAAGTAATGGCTATCTTCAAGTATCAATAGCTTCAGAACATAGTTGGGTACTTGTTCCAGATGCTCCCAACCCTTTGTGTACAAAGTGCCCCCTGTTGACATTTTGAGTTTCCATTTGTACACGTTTGTACATGTTTCATTGAAGTCCAATTGGTGTCTCATGTTTTCTAATTTAAAACCTCTTTAGTTTCCATTTGGGTCCTCTGGTTTGTATAATGATGGAAAAAAGAAGTGCAACTTTGAGAATACTATAGTTACAGTATATGAACTTTCACAAAAAGTTGTCAATTTGTTTAAAGCCGTCGGACCAGCAATACAGCTTGTGCAGTGAGGCATTTCCACTTGCCAACTACACGAAAACTTGTTAGGTGCACTTTTACCCAATGAGGTCCAGGTGGAACAATGCCTGATCAGGTCACCTTTAAAAAGGCCTTAATTCAAAGCTTAGGTCACTGCAAGAAAAAGGCCACACAAGAGTCAGTTTTCTGTGCAATCCATAATGCCTCGCATGTCACCAGAAGGAGAGGGTCATTGGCATGCTGCAGGCAGGCATGTCATGTGCCAGCATTGCCAGACAATATGGAGTAAGCTGCTCCACAGTGTCCTGAAGGTTTCAGCAAACCGGAAGGACAGATGACCATCCAAGATTCGGTCGCCCTCGAGTGACCACACCAGAGCAGGACCGATACATCAGACTAGTCCATCTGAAAGATCGTTTCAGATCTGCCACCCGTACTGCTGCTGAAACTGCCGGCAGGCACAATCCCTGTATCAGTGACAGGACAGTGAGGCTCCATGCTGCTGGCCTTTCAGAGGTCCTCTTCTCACACCTCCTAGACATTTCTTTTTTCCATCAGTATATTTTACTGTTGATCTTGAAAAAGTACATACACTAAGTTTAACTTTATCAATGCTTTTGAAGATTTTTAATACCTGAGTCAGGTTTCCTTTCAGTCTTCTTTGTTCATATTTCTGCATATTAAATATATTTAGCTTTTAAACATATTAAGGTCTTATACCCTGTCAGATTCGGATACTCATTTGAGTTAAAGAATGTACTATAAGCTCCTCTTGTCTTGACTGATTCCAGAGCAACAAGATCATTTTTATATTCTGGTGATCAAAATTGTACACAGTATAACTCGACTAAGGTGTAACTTGTACATTGGACAATTTCAATAAATTATCTGTTCAATTAAATCTATCTTATTGTCTACCCACATGTTCTAAATCTTTTTAAATTTCACTTCTATAGTGTTTGCTGATCCTCCTAATTTTGTATCATCCCCAAACTTGACTAATTTAATCACTATACCAGAATCCAGTTCATCAATGTAAATAAGTGGCCCATCTCCATCATCTCAGATGGGGCTTGAACTCAAAAGATGATGTAACATGTGGAGGCCTATATTCACAAAACATTTCCACTAAATTCATACCAAATAATGCTACATTCATTGTTAGCATTATTTTAAGGGTATATACAGAATGTCAACATACAGTATGCTTTAACATTAATGCACAGTTACATATGGTATTATAAAATGAACTTTATGCACAGTTGCCTTCTTCATTGTAACTTTTATATTCTATTTTATTTAATTTTTGTGTTTTATTCTATTTAGAGAAGACATTGGTAATAGCAAATGTATGTTCAAAGCTCTGTGAACATAGGTTAGTCTATTTCACATTTATCTATATCTTGTGGGATCCTGTTTATCCTTTGTCGTGAGATGTTTCTCAATTTAATTCAAATTAATTTTTACTTGAACAACATGCTAACAGCAGATAGCTCCCAAGACATCCACAGATATTTGCATTGGACTGCAAAGGCTAAAACCTGGCCTATTTTTTCATCGTCCTTTTTAGTGAAAAAGGCAAACTTGGAAAAACCATGTTTTTTTTTTAACCACTTCAATGACACCACAAAAAACCCACGCATGCAGCTGCCAGGCAAGAGGGGTGCTTGACGAAGCAAAGAAAGGGAGAGCGGACAGAAGAGAATTATTAATACAAATATTAAAACATTGCTGTGAAAGACCAGGCCAGGCTAGTTTTTTTGAAGGTCCTGGGTGTATATAAGCTTTTGTATAGTACGTATGTGTTAATCATTAAAACATGCTGCAGTATGTTAGTCATGCCTCCCAGTGAGGCTCTCCTCCATAGAGCTCTCCCAGCTTGCAGCTATCAGAGGTGCCTGGCGTATACTGTACACACACCAGTGATGCTTCAATGAGCCAGAAATATAACAAACAACCTTTCACAATTTCAGCCCTGGCCAAAATGCAAGAGCAATAAAGGGGAGGAATCATTACAAACAATCTTAGGTCAGGCCTGATCACCAACTCTGCAATCATCTTCACAACAGGAGGTGACCACCTTGTGATTTACATAAAAACGGCAGACTGAAAAACACTTGTGGTGGGTTCATTTTAAAATATATGTACAGTTTGATTGTGTTTAGGCTTGGACTGGAGCTGGGATATGTAAATATAGTAAACTGTACATGTACTGTATCTGGGTACATGGTAGTAGTGCTGTCAACAATCTAAGAGACTTGAAGACAACCTTAGTGCCTGATTTAAAATGTACACAAGCAATTCCCACTGCTTTGTATCTTCTTTAAACTTTTTATTCAGTGCTGTGAGGTTTTCTTGAGATTTCTATTCAGAAATAATTGGTGAACATGTCCTGTTCCCTGAGGGTCTCCTATTTTTTTCCATCAGAACAGTTTAACACATTCCAAGACCTTAATATTCTCATTATATTTAATTTACCTATAAATGTGTTGCCTTTGAGGATAAGTGTGAAATATATGTTGATGCTACAGTATATATGGGAGTGTGTAAAAAGCTACCCAGAAATGTTATGGAAGGTATAAACAGAATTATTTGAAGAAGAGGCTGGATAAGATCCTTGGATCAGTTAGCCACCAGACATCAATTCTGACAAAAATAACCAGATACACACATACTGTAGAGACAGAAGGATGCAAGGTCATTCAGTAATCTACTGAAGACAATAATGTAGTTGCAATATATGTCCAGCAGGTGGTGTGCAGAGCTAAGAACCTTCATAAAGGTAACCATCACTTACAGCTTGAAGGGACTGATAGAGCCGCATTACTAAAAATGGCTGTTAACTATAAAGGGCATTGCTGCATTAATACAGGGTATAGGAAGTGTGCTTTCAAAACAAGGCCATTATAAAATTTTTAAAATTTTCTAGGCAGATGTTAATTTTCATACTGAAAATGGATTTGGATAAAATGTTGAAAAAAATAAATAGCAGATTAGGCAGAATGTCATTAGTCATTACAACATTCTTTTTGAACATTTCTCTACTCATGTAATAAATTCATGAAAAGGAATCAGGGTACGGTGTAAAAATATGATCAGGTAAACATCATATTGAAAAAGTAACAAATATTTTGAAATGGTGTCATACAAGATTTGATTTTTTTAGAGAGTTCTTACACTTTTGATTTTCATATTTAAATGTTCAATAGAAATTCAGGTCAAGCTAGATTCTAATCTGGCTCCTCTTTAAGTCTAAATTCTTCCCCAAAGTCATCTATTAAACTCAGTCTGACACAGCATTCTCAGGAGTGCAGGGGCTGGGGGGTTGAAGCCTTGTGTGTTTGGGGGGGGAGTGCAAGTGTCAGTAACACATGGACATGAATGAACTTTGGATGCCTTCCACATGTTTCAAAGTTTACACAAATCGTCTGGAGATTCAGGATATCCAGGCCATAAGAGCTTTCATGAAAGAAAATACATACCCTTCTCAAATCTAATACGGCACACAAACAAGACTGCCATGTGAACTGTGTGTTTAAAGTTCAAAGTTCAAGAGTGCACTGGCACTGTTCTGACTGGTGCCATACCTGTCTTATTCACAGAGTTAAAGTGGGTAGGTGACGCTTTAGTGGAAAAATAGTCAGAGAAGCACAGCTTCTTAGTTCAAATCAAAAGAAAATATCAAACCTGAAATATGTAACCCATGCATATCAGCATATCAGAAAATATTACGTTTGAAATCTTTAATGATCTTCAGTAATTATCAAGGAAAATAAAATAAAAAATACACAAAACATTACAGTACAGTATAACTAATGCACTCATAACAAATGTCTCAGTCTTTCTGTCTGTCTAGACAAAGTTTAAGCACTATTAAAGCCCTATGGATAACAGTGGGCAAATATAAAAGGAAGACTGCATAGAATGACATTATAAATCAAATCATTCAAGTATGATAGCCTTTTAGGACCATTGTCTGAATAGAAAAGGGCACAATTAATGCTTCATCCCTTTTCAAAATGCCACATCACCTTAACTCACTGATTCTAACATCTAAAGGCATTTTTTTATCAATTTCTATGACCTTGATGATTCTAATACAAATACAATTGTCCTGGCAACAAGGCCACACTTTAACATTATTGGAGCCATTGGAGAGTATCTCTCAGGCTGTGGCCTCTCTCCTCCTCAGTAAATAGACCGTCTCTTGCCATTGAGCCGGAAAATGAGTCCATGTAGTCAATCAACCAAAATGTATTTCTCCAGTAAATGTGTTTCAGGCCACTGATTCAGTACATAGGTGTGCTTTAGAGAAGTGAAAAGGCAAGATTCAATGCCAATGAGCTATGCAAACTTAGTAGAATACTTATAGTAAAATGTTCTTTTTTAGAAGACGAGGAGGCTTGGGTCATTTTAGAATCCTTTAATCCTTAAGATTCCTTAGTATTTACACAAATACTGAAGAATGGCTGAAGATGGTCAACTATAAGAATAACATAGATGGTAGGTCATGGAGTTTTGGACTAATGCTGTTTTAGAGAGAGTCCTGATTATTGTTCTCTTTAAAAAAAAAAGCATTCCACCAAAGCTGTCCAAATGACATGGATGAATCATGTAAAAAAAAACATTACTTCCAAGAAGATATCTCAAATGTTTACATCTTTAATTTGCAATCTACAAATTCTGTTGTGTGATCACATATATTTGTGGGGTTGCAATATCTCTGTCTGTAGCTAATCTATCTATCTATCTATCCATTTTCTAACAGCTTCATTCATTTCTTGTAGCTGTAGTTAATCTCCATCAGAATATAAATGCACAGTTGAATTAATTTGATGGCATGTTTTGAAAAAAAAAGTATTATCATGTAAATAATCTATAGATGATATAGAATTTCCCACTTCACGGTTTTCACATTATCAATAATTGACAGCAAAACACTGTTTGAAATGAAATTGACATATCTCAGTTAAATACAGCAATCTCACTTTGAAAATGTATTTATTAATTGGTTAAATTAATATGCGTTCCGAGTGTAAAGTAAAATCTAATAGTTTAAAGCTTTTTTGAGGTGACAAATGATTACATAAACCAATTTAGCACCTCTCCAATCACTGCATTTGATTAATACAGACACCTTGGCCTGTTCTCAAAGTCATTATCTTGTACACTAAGATTTTATTCAGCATTAAAGCACTCGTTAAACCTTGAATTACAGTAAACAGCTTCACCAAGTTCAGGAGAACTGGTTTATGGAAGTTATGGATGAGAATGAATTAAAACTTTATTTATGTTTATTAAAACATTTCTTCAAAATGTTTCATCATTGTCCTTATTCAATTGCTGTACAAATATGGTTCTGTGTGTTTTTGTGAAGTCCCGAATAAATATTATAGCGATGTCAATGTAGAATGGCAGGACATGACAAGGAGGAAGCATGTACTGTAAGTGCTAGACTAACTCCCTAACTTGTTAAGCCTGAAGATCTGAGACGCCTTCGCAATATCTAAATACGAAGGAAGAGCTTAATTTCAAGACCACTAAAAAATGACTACGAAAAGCTCCATGGGAAGCAAAACATACAAATTCATAAAAGAGGAAATCAAGTAAGATGAGCTAAATGAATAAGCCACATTACATAAAATACCCCCTTGAAGAGACTGACTCATATTTTCAGGTTACAGCAGAAATAGGACACAGTGTAACTTCCCTCTTACACACACTTTGAGTCTCGTCTTCTAAATGTTTATCAGTGTGACTCACTGCTCTCCTCATGAGTTCTGTAAGGCATCCCTACGTGATGCTATAGCTGTGTGCAGCTGTCTGATGACCCATAGCTGAAACTCCAATGACCAAGTACACCCCCTACTCAGACAGAAAATATCATACTTTACCAGAAGTACTGTAACCCCTTCAATTAATAACCCTAAATACATTCTTTTGAAATTATGCATTAAATATATTTCTTATCATTCAATATTGAAAAACAGAAGTATAGTAAAGGATTAAAAGTAAAACACTCAAACTCCCAAAACAGGATTGAACACAAAATGAACCAACGCATGCAAATTACAGTTAAAGCAAACAAACTGTGAAGAGGAAAGAATAAATACAATAGGGAGAGTTTTAAAAAGGCAATGTGCTGACAAGAAAAGGTGAGATTCATAGTTCTAGAATTTTAAATATACAGTATACTGTGTAAGGCACACAAAGTAATTTAATCTGTACTGTACATTGTACAATCTGAAAAACAAGATAAGTGGTAAGACATTTGTGTTGGGTGCCACACATCAATTGCTTTGTAGCCTTATACAAATAAATATACTGTAGAGTGGTGATCAAAACAAAATGACATATTCTTAAAGAAAATGATCCAATGAATGATTAGATCACTTTTTCAGAGAAACTAAATTAAAGTCTAATGGGATGTTTTGGCATTGGAAATGCAACAGAGCCTGAATTTTCTGAAATGCCATTTGTTGTGAGGATGTCATGACAAATGTGCTTTGTGCACTGTGAAAACCAGCCCTATGCAGACAATGCATTAAGGAGATTTCCAAGGCACCTGAAAGATAACATCACTAATAATTGAAGTTAAATGATGGTGGTAAATGCTGAAATGTTGCAGCAGGTGGCTGCAGGTTGATTTTATGTCCACTCAGCAGCATTTCTGACCTGTAAGAACAGTGCTTCTAAAGATCCTTGAGCAAGCAGCATATATTTGATGTCCAGGCGTTTTCGTAGCATAATAATCTTAAAATAATCTGTAGAAGTAAAGTTTTTTTTCCCCCTGATGAAAGAAAAAGAAACACCTGAAGAAGTCTCTACAGCCAAAACGTTGTGTCTCTTTATTCCATGCTGAAAGGAAAAGAAAACCTTTACCTGTTCCTTTAAAAAGAAAAGGTAAAATAATGTGTACTAATATTGCAAGAAATAACATTTATTTCAAACTGAAATATAGACCATAATTGTAACAAGAAATATTCAACTTTACTTTTTTACTAGAAATTTGAATGCAAAATGAACTTGTTTCAATGAACAGAACTGTTGAATATTTGCTTATTGTTAGAAAGAGCTACACAAAGCTCCTCATCCACACTTTCTACATACAATCTTTTTTGATTCACCTGCACCATAAACAGATAACTCATATTTGATACAAATTCTTTTTAAACTAAACAATGGACAATCAGATTTTAAGAGCCATAACAATATACTGTATAAGAAAATCTCTGGGGAAACTAGAATTCTCCTGTTCTTGTCAGTTGCTCAGATCTTTATCTGATCTTTTAACTAAAATTCATAAGTGTATATCACCTGTTCTAGCTTCCTTAGACAGAATTACATTACCTTTCAAAAGTATTCAGATCCTTGCACAGTTTTCACACTTTGTTACTTTAAAACTTGCAGTTATAACAGCTAAGTGGGAATTAATGTATGTCAAAAACCAACTCCACCCATTTAAAGCAAATAAACAAAAAAGACAAATCAAAAAGGCACGATTGCATAAATATTCAAATCCATTGCAGTGGCATAACTAAATTAATTTACTCCACAAAATTACCTTAATGAGCCTTACAATTAGCTGAATAGTCTGTTTGACTGCAATAATAGTGGCTCACATGATTTTGAAATAAAGACAAGGTCTTTAGTCAGGTAGATTAAAAAATTAATCAAGGATTCAACCATGAAGATCAAAACAAACCTGTATAAAGGCACAGCAGTGTATATAACATTTCAAAGCCCCTAATATCTTTTTGACCATAGTGAAGTCAATCATTTAGAAATGGAAGGCACTTAGATGGTGCCTAGAGCAGTCCATCACTCTAAACTGAGCAGCTGAGCAGGGAGGGAACAGGTTAGGAATGCCATTGTGAGGTCAGTTCCAACTTTAAAAGGTTTACAGAGTTCAGTGATTGAGTTGGGTCTATGTAATTTATTATTTTTAGAAGTCATAATTATTGCTTACCAATTTACATATGTACCAAAATGTATAAGCTAGTTAGACCAGAGATTTATATGTTCAAAAGGAAGTCACAATTTAATAATTGCTACTATAATTCAGTACCAAATCAGAAAACACTTAATTGAGCAGTAACATACATAAACTTCTTCCAGCATTACTTATCTTGGAGTCCAGGCTCCATTTTGAACTCTTTATGTTCAAGAGCTGACAGTTATGTAACATACCATTGCTTTGATTAGACGTTTCCTGGAATCTGTTCATGGAATAGAATTGCTCAGCTAGATTGCTTTGCCAGATAATTGCTAGACAGAATTCCCAACCTTGGTCCTGAGGAAATCTGGTGTCACAGTTTTCATGCTAGTAATTACTGGTACTAATCTATGCAAGAAAAAGTTTGTAAACCCTTTGGAATTACCTGGATTTCTGCATTAATTACTCATAACACCCTACAGTTTGCCTACCAGCCCAGTGTTGGTGTGGAGGATGCGATCATCTACATGCTGCAAAGGGCCTACTCACACCTGGACAGGGCTGGCAACACTGTAAGGATCATGTTTTTCGACTTCTCCAGTGCCTTCAATACCATCCAGCCCTTACTTCTAAGGAGGAAGCTGGAGGAGATGCAAGTCGATGCCTCCACGACCTCGTGGATCACTGACTACCTGACAGGCAGACCACAGTCTGTGAGACTTCAGAACTGTGTGTCTGAACAGGTAGTGAGTAACACAGGGGCACCTCAAGGGACAGTTCTTTCTCCATTCCTCTTCACCCTCTATACTTCGGACTTTAAGTACAACTCAAAGTCATGCCACCTGCAGAAGTTCTCAGATGACTCTGCAATTGTGGGATGTATCAAGGGTGAGCAGGAGGAGGAGTACAGAGGACTGGTCAGCAGCTTTGTGGAGTGGTGTGGGGTGAACCACTTGGAACTGAATGTGACGAAGACAAAGGAACTGGTGGTAGATTTCAGGAGGAAAAAGGTCAAACCTACTCCTGTCTACATCCATGGGAGTGGCGTGGAGATGGTGGACTCGTACAAGTACCTGGGAGTGCACATCGACGATAGACTGGAATGGTCTAAGAACATCGAGGCCATCTATAAGAAGGGACAGAGCCGACTCTACTTCTTGAGGAGGCTCAGGTCCTTCAATGTGTGTAGTAAGATGCTACACATGTTCTATCAGTCGGTGGTAGCGAGTGCCATTTTCTACGCAGTGGTGTGCTGGGGCTCTGGGATTAGAGCAGTAGATTCCAAAAGGCTGAACAAGCTCATCAGGAGAGCAAGCTCTGTCATTGGGTTTGACCTGGACTCCTTGGAGGTAGTGGCTGAGAGGAGAATGAGGTCCAAACTAGAGGCCATCATGGACAACTTCTCCCATCCCCTCTTTGACAGGCTGGCAGGAATGAAGAGCACGTTCAGCAATAGACTGATTCATCCACGGTGCGACAGGGAGCGCTACAGGAGGTCATTCTTGCCGTCTGCCATAAGACTGTACAACGCATCCACCTTGCGTCTTGGCAGAGGCAACATCGACAGTGACCTGTTTCTGGACTAAACGCATCTACACATCTACTGCTATATCTGTTCTCTTTCTTTTTCTTTTTCTTTTTCCCGTTTACAACCACTTTTTGTGCAATATATGCCAGGGACCTGTGCAATACATTTATATTTATATCTATAGTTACATCTATATTTATATTCATATGTGTGATATGAGTGTGATACGATTTTCTGTGTACTGTTCTGTTCTAGTTTGTTCTTGTGCGTCCGGACTGTGAGTAACTCTTGTATTGTATTGTATGTATTGTACTATTATTATATAATTCGTTACACTGTGGCTGTGTTGTGTGTGTTAAGCTGCTGTTGCACTGCAATTTCCCTCACGGGATCAATAAAGTATCTATCTATCTATCTATCTATCTATCTATCTATCTATCTATCTATCTATCTATAAAATGTGGTCTGATCTTCAACGAAAACATCATAATAGACAAACACAATCCGCTTAAACTAATAACACAAGCACAATTGTACTTCTTGTCAATATTGACCACACCATTTAAACATGCACTGTCCAGGCTGGAAAAAGTATGTGAACCCTTGTATCTAGTAACTGGTAGAACCTCCCTTAGCAGCAATAACCTCCACCAAACATTTCCTGTAGCTGCTAATGAGACTTGCACAACGGTTAGGAGGAATTTTATACTATTCCTTCTAACAAAACTATTTCAGTTCATTGATTTCTGGGATTCCTTGTGTGAACAGCTCTCTTCAGATCATGCCACAGCATCTCAATGGGGTGAGGTCTGGAAACAAATTTTCTTCCATTTAAGCCATTCTGTTGTTGATTTACTCCTGTGTTTCAGGTCATTTTCTTGTTGCATCACCCAACTTCTATTAAGCTTTAGGTGACGGACTGCTACCCTGACATTCTCCTGTAAAATTTCTTGATACAATATTGAATTCATTGTTCCCTCTATGATAGCAAGCTGTCCCGGCCCTGCGGCAGCAAGCAAAGTAGCTCCAAATAGCATTGGGCTTTCTGCCAAAGAGTTCAACTTTTGTCTCATCCGTCCACAAAACATTGTTGTGGAACATCCAGGTGGTCTTTTGCAAACTTGAGACATGCAGCAATGTTTTTTTTTTGGAGAGCAGTGGTTTCCTCTGTGGTGTCTTTCCATTAACACCATTCTTGTTCAGTGTTTTTCTTATAGTGGACACATGAACAGAGACTTTGGCAAGTTCAAGAGATTTCTGCAGGTCCTTTGCTGTTACCCTAGGGTTCTTTTTCATCTCCTTCAGCATTGCATGCTGCGCTCTTGCTGTGATCTTTGCAGGACACCCACTCCTAGGGATAGTAGCAACAGTACTGAATATCCTCCATTTGTAGACAATTTGTCTATCTGTGGATTGATGAACACCCAGGCCTTTAGAAAAGTTTTTGTAGCCTTTTCCAGCTTCTCTACAATTCTTCTTCTATGGTCCTCTGATATTTCTTTTGATCAGGGCATGGTCCACATGAACAGTTCTTTCTAGAACAGACTCTGTCAGTAGTCAACCTTTTTGTGCCTTTTTTATAGGGCAGGGTACCTCCAACCCACATCTCCAATCTCATCACATTGATTGGAACACCTGACTCAAATTAGCTTTGGTAGAATTCAATAGCCTAGAGGTTCACATACTTTTTCCAACCTAGACTGTGAATGTTTAAACAATGTGTTCAGTACTGACAAGAAGTACAATTGTTTGTGTGTTATTAGTTTAAGCAGATTGTGTTTGTCTATTATTGTGACTTAGTTGAAGATAAGACCACATTTTTATGAGTAATTAATGCAGAAATCCGGAAAGTTCACAGACTTTTTCTTGCAACTGTGTGTTAGACTTTAGTTTACTGTACCTCTTTGTTCTCTCAGTACTTAGTTTCAACAGTTCAACTGAAGTATTGCAATGTTCCTTTAACTTTATAATGCAGTACTTTTGTTGTTTATGAACAATTTGCTCACTTATTTCTTTTACAACTGCTTAATATGCCATCTAGTTATGATTAACAAACTGAGGTAAGAATGACAATATATCAACCTCTCCCACAAATTTCCATTTCAGTACATTTCAGAAAACACACCTGAATAAAAGGAGTTCTGGAACTCAGAATGTGGTTCAGGGTTAAAACCAATTACAAATCCCATTCAATGTTTTAAGAGCTGACAGCAAATTTAAAAGCATGCCTCATAGAGAAAACTGAAATCAATTAGCCTATGATTAAAAACTCAGCTGGAGCAAAAACCAGAAGGCTAAGGAGTCCCTTAGAACCAAGTCTGGGAGCTGCTGTGTTAGTGCAGGTTGTTACAGAAGGGGTGATACATGGCAGATACTGTATGACTGTAAGTGATAAATTTGCCAGCAGGTTGCATTGTGTAAGGATCACATTGTCATTGAAGAAGAATGAGCACTGCTTTCTTCTTTTTGGTTTGTTGAAGAAGTTCAGAAGTTAATTAAATGTAGATGGCCTGAAGATGTCCACATTTCTTTTAAATTAACATGGAACTAACAGAAATATCCATAAGCAAAAATCCAAAGTAGTGCTATGAAAAAAGTAAAGCAAGAGTAAAAAAACTATGACTAAGTATATTTATATTTATGACTAAATATATTTCTCATAAGATTAAAATTGTCTTTCTCTGAGAGGCTACTACAGGACTCATGCTGGTCAACCATGATCACATACAGCTAAAGCACTAGCTTACCTCAGGTACTGTACAGGTACAGTATGGTACTGTATGTGCTGCTGTAAACATTATCATGGCCAAATCCTTACCCATCAACAACCACAGCAACAGTAACTTTTAGCAGAAAATTGAATTTTGTCATTTTCTGTGATGAATCAAGGTTCTATCGGATTTTTGCTGATAGTCAGCTGCAGAAGCCGACTATTAATGCGAGGTAGAATTGTTTGTTCAGATCTGTATTGTTGAACAAGATTTATTAGGAGTGAAAGTGTAGAACACACTATTTACATCCAATTAGAATCTATTGTTATTAGGGTAATCCCTCTGTCATATGCTACGTGAACAAAATCTTGAGAACGATCTTCCTTCCGTTTTAGTGGAGCCTGGCAGACACAGACAGCTTATGTTGCAGCATGACAATGTTTGCCCCAGCAGTGTCACACTAGTAGTCCTTTTTGCATGTAATGTTTAATTGGCTTCATTGGGCTAAAGGCACTATCCTGCATTGACAAATCTAAAAAACTTTTAACCTTTTTAGTCTTGAACAGACAAGACTACAAAGGGACCTAATACAAGTAATCAAAATCCTCAAAGTGTTAATAAAGTCAGTGCTGATTCTTCACAATCAACAGTGAAAGATGAAGCAGGGAACATAAGTAGATACTTCATGATAGGCCATTTGGAACCAAGAACAGGAGGCACCTTTTAACTCAGAGGGTTGTGGAAGCATGAAAGAAGTTATCCAGCAATGTTTTTGAAGCTGATACACTAATGTATTTCAAGAAAGAGCTGGATTAAATCCTTGGATCAAAGAGCTAATAACTACTGTACCAAATGGGTTAGTTGGTCCAAAAAGCCTTCTCTTTCTTTGTAACATTTCTTATGTTCTTATGATCATGATCACATGATATGAAACTAAATGAACACTTGTGGAATGAGATTTTTTAGCACATTTGACAGCAAGATCCTTAACCACAGACCCTTGCAGGATTGTTGCTTGCCTTGCAACATAATTGCACAAACTCATAAGAGACATCTGTGTCAGTCAATGGGCACAAGGTCTTTTCCACTGTTGTTAAGTGATCCCAGCATGTTTTCATGACATGTTAGTTACATCACAGCAAATCCAAACCTGTAAGAACTCAGCGTAGAGCACTGATACACTGAAACAAGCAATACATTTGTCATATGAACCTTCACTGAATTAAAAAAAAAGAGTTTGTTCAGTATACTGAATTGCTTCTCATTGCCATTCAGTATACTGTACTTCAAACAAAATTTTAAAAGGAATCCTATCCTGTTTCTTTGCTTGTTTCCAAAGAAAAACACCAGGAATATACAATAAATGAACAAAATCAGCATGCTACAGTGCAATCCAAAAATTCATTCTGACAGATACATGAAACAAAGGTCCCTACTGTACTCATTAAATTATGTCCCTTATATAAATGTCAGTGTTTGTTTCTTGATAAATTTCTCATTAGTGGCTTGAATGATCTGTTATTACTATGTTAAAAAAAGCAAAATAAAATGAAAACAAAAAATTGCAACATTATGTACCTAAATAATAAATCTTTCTAACTCTTCAGAAGTTTAAAAAAGGGAATAAAAATCTGTCACACAAACTTTTTTAATGGTTAAACTTTTAATTTAAAATAGAAAAGAAAGGCCAGATCTATTTATTTGTTAAATGTAGACAAAACATCATGTAAATTATGCTGATTCATATTAGTCAATTAGCTTCTACATACTCCTCAAGGTTAGTGTCATTCTATACAGTAACATACCACAAAGGCCCTACACCAACTTTAACACACATGGTTTTTATTAAGAAGGAAAAATCACTGAGCTCTCACATGTTGACTTCCTTGCCTCAGGGCATTAGAGCCTTTTGCTAATAGGGATTTTAATAGGTTGTTCCCAAAAGAGAGATTCCTAATTAATATGTAGGCCGCTAGTTATGCAGTACCCTTTATTGGAGGCCCTCAAGCTCAAAGATGGTTGAACACATTGAGGGTGTTTAACACACACCAAGTAAACCCAAGGAAACTTCCTTCTAGTTATTTGTATAACAGTCAGTTTGGAGTTATGGTTATACAGTATACTGTAGCTTGACTCAAGTATTGATGAAAGCCCTTCTGTACCGAAATATTTACAATAGTCAAATAAATCATAATAGAGTTAAGAGTGTGTGTCCTTCTTTTGTAATTGTTTCTATTCCAGTTATTTAGCATTACTTGAACCAAATGTGGAAAACAGAGGTTTCCTAGGATAAAGTGTTGCTCTTTGATGAATAAAAAACGAAGGGCAGAGAGTGCCAAAACAGTTATAACATCTCTGTTACTTGATTGAGGATGTAAAGACACCATGGAAGTCTGCACAATGCCAATTAACAATCAGTCAATTCTTCACACCATCTAACTGGCACAGCAAAGTGTTTGTGTTGCAGAGATCAAAAGGATTTTAACACACTCTGACTTCTAATGATGCACTTAGATTAATTTGGTCTACTTGCATATCATTTTGAAAATATTTTCTCATAATGGTATCATGTTTAAGCATTAAGGTTTGAAATGGTGCTGGTATAAATATACTGTATCACCTAGGTGTTTCAGTGATGTTGTTGCAGAATGAGGTTGAGTGAGATAAATGCTACAGTAGCTGTTAGAAATACGACTAGTCAAACTTATGTCTACAAGTGGCTAGAAATGCAGACAGTTCATGCTTCTGACTGATGAAATGACTTTTGGAAGGCAAAATGTGTGTGAACATTTCCCATAAACTACACAAAGTTAGAGTGATCATATCTGGGGGGAAAAGATAAAAGATAAAATGTTTGCGTTGCATTCATGTTTTTGAGGGTGTCACGGTTGTACAATGGTTAGCATTGTTGCCTTGCAGTACTGGGGCTCTGGGTTCAATTGTGGAACTGGGGTGCTCTATCTTGTGTATTCTCAACGTGTTCATATGGGTTTCCTTTGGGTGCTTTGGTGCCCCATGCTTGGTGCATTCTGCACCCCTGTACCTGCAGCTTTCCATGATAGGCTCTGTGTCCCCCATGACCCTAAATTGTATGAAGCAGTTAGAAAATGAAAGGATGGATTATTGTTTTGGTCCATCCATAAAGCTCAGACAATACCAGAGATGCGTAGCACTGCACTGCATTAAAATATAGACCTCAACAGGCAAGACTCACAGTTATAAATCATATTGGTTTTTGAATTACCCTAATACTTGCCAGGACTTTCAATGAAGAATGAAGAAGAGGTGTTGTACATGAATCGATACAAAAGATAATAAGATATTTTACACAGATTAGATTGGATGCAATACAAATGAGAGTGAATAATTAATATATGGCCAAGGTAGTATAGTAGTGAAGCATCTGGGCTACCAATTCTTAATTATAGACATATATATATATGTATCTATGTTCAAGGTGTTTTACTCCTATTGTTTATTGTAGAAATGGGTACCAGCATTGCAGGGGATGACTAGCATCTCATCCAGTGTGGAGTCATGTACTCACAGTTTCCTTTACACTACTGAAACTGGGGATGAACTTGGGCCTAGAATAGACAAGGCATGAGTACAGTATGTGTAATCCATCCAGTAACACACTGACCCCTCTATTATAGTAAAGAAGAGCAACCACCAGCACCTACATACACTGAAAGAATGTGCAGTCTAATTATATTCTGTCCCTGAAAGTCCCCAGGGGTTTGATTTGAAACAGATTGATTTCCAAGTGAGGAGGTTTTGTTGTGGTCGCCATAGAAACGGCATGGATGGAACCAGCTGAACATATTAAGCTGTTTTTTTTGTCCTCTATTGTGGAAGTGAGGATTAAAACAGCTTTACATACTCAGTACATCAAACCGTCACATTGCCTGAACATGATGACTGATTAGCCGAAGTAAGAAAACTAAATGAGGTTTACATACAAAAAAGAATTCTGTTTATATGGTTTGCAGGTCTATATTTGCTCAATTTGTGCCAAGAACATAAAGATTCTCCATTTATGAAATCTTTATGAGAATATATTATGGTACATTTACCAATTTAATAAAAGGTAAAGCTAGTACTAATTGCAGACAGCTTTCATTACTTTCTGCAATATTTATTTACACAGGCTTTGTAATAAAATGCATTCTTATGTGCTAAACATTAGTCTTTACTCTCATTTCAAACACTACTTACAATTTCAATACCACAAAATTTCAGAGCCTTCGGCTTAATTAATAGATAATTAATTTGCCATTTTAGCACTGAATTATTCATAATTAATTTTCTTTATCACTGTATTTCAAATTTGTTGTTTTGCTGCCAAAAGTCAAACTTCATCAAAGAGACATTTGTTATTATAAAAAATAAAAAAAATGATGATGAAAATCTAAAATAGAATCATAAGCATTATAATATTTGTACTGAAGTATATAGGTGAAAGCTAAAAAAATAATTTCACTATTACATACTTTGATTATTGTGAAGAAATAGACCTGAGATTGTACTCTGAACCATTTCCTGAAGAAGGATCCATAGAACAAAGACGTATTTTACATTTACTGGTATGGAGAACAACACTAATAGCACTTCAATGTACAACTCCATGTATTTCAATAGTCAAAATATATACATTACACATTCCACATAAGTGAATATTAATAAACATAACCCAGTGAACAGTCCCCATTTATAAACACAGCACTGCCTGATTTGAAAGCTCCACACGGCCTTAACATCGTACAGAGGATGGTGTTGCCATAACAACAAACCCCATGTCTGTAAATTGGCCAGCATTCTCCCCTCTGCTCTAGTGAGCACGGCTGTCTGCACGTGCTCTTGCAGCACCTGATGAGAACCTTACAACTACAGTTACTACACATCTCACACAAATAAAATGGAATTGTTTTTTTTTCTATAGAAGAGAAAAATATGTAAGAATTAATAAGACAGCTTTTTATTACATACATTATGTTAGTTCACCATATTATATTTGCATGATAATTTCTCAAAATACATCAAAGAAACCAAAACTGTATTTCTAAGTGCTCAATTGTCAAGACAGTGTGCTCAAAAAAAGTCAACTCAACAATTATTAACCCTAGCCTTTTAATACTGTTTGATTCTTTGAAAGCTAGAGATTATCCAAATATAATCAACAAAACTGGTAAATATGACAAACAGAGTAGTGATGGCAGATTGAAAAAGCATTACAAATCTGTTACTAATTACTATAACAATGGAGGAGTGGGGGTTACTGTCAAGTACTTCCAAAGGGTACCTTCCAGTCACTACCTTCACATGTCATGCCATGTCCGTCAGTATGCAGTGACAAATGAAAATAATACACCCTGCTTTCTGACTGTTAAAGAGAAAGGTGTCCAAATAATAGATTATTGTACAAGATTAGGTGCCGGATTGGTGAACTACAAATAAAAGATAAGATAAATTAAAAAAGCTAAAACAATGCTCAAATTGCTGAGAAAGACCATAAACAAAAGTATGTCAACATTTTAGCTTTTATCCAAGAAAGAATGACATATACTAATATATCTAATGTTTCAAAAGTTAGTTAAAAGTAATCTGGAAGTCAAATATGAAACCATCATGGAAAAAGTACAATGGCACTGGTGCTTCAAGTGAACTTCTTGACATTAATGTTTAAAATCCTGTTCTTTGAATCACATATCCAAATAGGTACTGCAAGCACTGAATGTTACCCAATAATAAAATATGTATGTATAAAATTGTTTATTTGTGGCTTTCTGCAGTAACTTTTAGCTTAATCTGCAAAAGGCCACTCATAAATCAAATAAATCCTAATAAGTCTTACATTGATAAACACTAATCAAGACAAGCCTGCTGTGTCTTAAGAAGTAACAGAGCAGTCCTTGTGGAGAGACTACCTGAAATCAATGTATCTCTATACTTGATTGTGTGGTCTTGTTGCTTGTCATGTGGGCGGTGAACAATAGCCATTTTCTCTTATAAAAAAATAGGAATCCTATTGATAATCATAATGATATATTTTCTATTATGTGTAAAATTCCTGTGGGAAACAAAAGTAGAATTTTGCAATATTAATAAAAGATATAAGCTGAAATAAGATTCTACTTCCAGTTTTCTTTTGTTTTAAACCTTTTTTTATGTATATTATGCATAAACAGTATATGAATATGATATAACTTTAGTAAGAATAGAAAAGTGAGGATGCTCTTAGGTGGGAGTTAAGTGAAACCCTATCCTTGAAAATTGTCTAATATGTTTCATTGAGAAAGAAGAGCAATTAAGTTAGTCTTAGAAAACAATCCTGAAATGGCACAAAGCTAGAATTTAGTTAATGCTTTACTTGAATGAAACTAAAAACTCTGTCATAATGCCATCATAGCCACTATACAAAACAATAAAACATGCATGCTGTAAAAAACAGAAATAAAGTCAAATTTTATTATACACAAACATATCAGTAACCACTGTTACTGATTCACAGCTACAAAAAGCTTAAGGCCCTTAAGTCCTAGTTTTGTTTTAGTTTTGGGCTGAAAATATTTATTATGAATGGCTACTTATAATTGTATGCTATTAATGTCATTTGCACAAATGGCTATGGAAGATATTGTATGCTATATTGTATCATGAAGTGTTTATGAAGAAAATATAGACAGTATATATTTGTATATATTTAATATTTCTTTTCTATTTCTGGTGTTCTCCACTTGGCTATAGCCTCTCATTTGCTTAATGGTGCACTGTTTGGATAAGTGAAAACGGTTCCCACTTGTTTAACTTCTGTTTAGGGAGCAACTTAGTCTTCAGTAGAATCTTTAAGAAGCAAGTTCTCTCTTCTTCCTAATTTGTGTTTCAAGTCTGTCTGTAAAATACACCACCCTGGTACTCGCAATTTTGTAAATAGCTGTAAAATAGTTGGTGTTTGTAAATTCCTTGACAATCAGGGGCATGCAATTTTTAGAATTTGACAAGCAAACTAGAATCAGGACTTGACATTCTACTTTATAATTCTGACCTTCTTTATTCACATATTCACACCCTCTCAACTTGTGACAATACAATTATCTCTGTGATGAGTAATGTATAAGTTTGTTGCCTTGGATGCTAGTTAAGTTGAATATATTGTAAAATATATTTTATATTCATTAGCTGGAAAAAAAGAAAATGAAAATGGCTTTTCAACCCTTTTCTGGGACAAATCCACCTGTTCATGAATAACACATGCTCTTGATTTTGTTCTTTATTCCTTCTTATTCAAAGAAAAATATTATTAATCTAAATTCCATTTATCTGTTATAAGCTGACCAGTAATGACAGCCAAAGGCTGAACAAAAGAAAATGTTTGCATTTTACACCTTTGAAAATGGAATCCTTCCCTTTCCCAACTCCTCAGGAAATAAATGTTTCCATAGCAACCCAAGAGAAGCTTGGAGACAGCAGTAAGGAATAGATTCTGTTTCCAAGGATCTCTACATTTTAATGATTCCAAAGAGGTGAAAGGTGTGCTCTGTGTGTTAAATTATGATTGCAAAGATTACTGTGTCAAACCAATCAGTTCATGTGTTTAACCAAGTAGAACACATATTTAAAACAAGTTCACTATTACATAGCTGTCATAAACTGGATTAATTAAATTATACCTTGGTTTTACTCAGTAAATGCAAAGGGCTATCATACCCTTTAATGAGGTACTACACAATTCACCTTCACTGGGACAGGTTCATACTATGTCAACCCTTGAGAGTGTTAACACACTCTAAGGGAACTTTAGGGGATCTATGTAACATGATTTACAGTTATTCAATTCCATTATACAAATGTACAATTCATACAAATATATAATTTCAGTATAAACTAGATGTCTGATAGCTGACAGTCTTGAGAAAATCCACAATGACTACATAAAATTTGTTCTGTGGAACAAATATATTTGCAAATACAAAAAAATGTTTTTGCTTTTAATTAGAAAAATGCAGTGCTGTACAATGACAACATTACCAGTCCTTAGCCTGTGATGTATACATGTAAAAGTATATTTGTGTCTTATACTATGTAAAAATTCCATTAAGCAGCACTGGTACTGTACTGTATGTCAAACATGTCCTGAAAAGGACAACTAAGGTTGTTGCTGGAAGAGGTGTTAGTGGGGCTAGCAGGGGGCGCTCACCCTGCGGCTCATGTGGGTCCTAAAGCCCCAGTATAGTGACGGGGACACTATACTGTAAACAGGCGCCTTCCTTCGGATGAGATGTAAATCCGAGGTCCTGACTCTCTGTGGTCATTAAAAATCCCAGGGCGTTTCTCGAAAAGAGTAGGGGTGTACCCCGGCGTCCTGGCCAAATTTCCCATCGGCCTTTATCAATCATGGCCTCCTAACAATCCCCTTCTATGAATTGGCTTCATTACTCTGCTCTCCTCCCCACTGATCACTGATGTGTGGTGAGTGTTCTGGCGCACTATGGCTGCCGTCGCATCATCCAGGTGGATGCTGCACATTGGTGGTGGTGGAGGGGAGTCCCCATTACCTGTAAAGTGCTTTGAGTGGAGTGTCCAGAAAAGCGCTATATAAGTGTAAGCAATTATTATTATTATTAAAAGCACATACAGTATAACAGGTAAAGAAGATAATCTGCTTTTTAAGATACTGTTCCACATGAATTAGGTTGACAAGCACTTTCAATGATAATGGACTTGCTATCCACTTTAGCTGCCAGTGTTATCCTTCACCAATATTTTATTTTTTCCATTCTTTTCCCAATTAAGAAAAACAGGTGGAAGACAGCAGGTATCTCTGTATCCCTGCTGTGGTTTCAGTCACCTTGATATAGTGCAGAGATAAACACCAGTATTAATGTCAAAAGAGGCATAATGAACACTCTGAAATGCTAAATAGTCTTAACTTATCCACAGTGTAGAATAGAAATTTAAGGAATGAACAAAGAATTGCTCAAAATTACTTTTAAAAAATCACGTTGTTATTTTTAGTTATTATTTTAGATTTTTTTCCTTTACATGGTGTCTTATAACAGTAATTTCTTATTACTTTTATTTGCTATTAATATAGGTCAATTAGTAGACCTTTTATGGTGGTTACAGAATGTATTCTTTGGTAGTCTTTTCATTTAAATTCTAATGCTTACTACTGTACTCCCCACTATAATCCCTCTGTGATATATCCCTATTCTATAGAGAGATGGAAATGTCTAAAAAGATAAAAAAATATATAATGTCAAAATATAGCTCCTTCATGTTGTTGCATAGTGACAATGCTGTACTTGTGGTATATTGCTGGGGATAATGTCTTAAAGCAAGTTCTCTTGGCACAATGTTCAGGGAAATACTTGCTGACAGGGAGTTCTGCTCAAAAAAGAAATCAAGGACAAAGCTGATACCTTGCCAGATAGATAGAATATATGGATGACACATGACCTGATCACCCCTATTATTCTCCAGTGTGCACTGGCATTTAAACTGCTGCCTTTAGTCTGACCAATTGGCCTCTTCCTGAAGGATGGCATTGTTGCTGTCAGACTCCTGGGTTAGTTTGACAACTTTCCAAAATGTAGTAGCCCTGTCAGATGCAGAAAAGGCCTGTTTTCATCAAAATCAAAAGCTTTTTGAGGAAAATTTAGGGAAACTTTGGCCAGTATCAGAGATGTTTTCCAGACCACCAGTGAAGATTAAATTGGTCATCAAATTTATTTTAGCTGCAATCCATACACAATTTACAGTATACTGTATACAGACACAATCAATATGCAATGTAGACTTGCCTGGGGTTAGCAAATATACAACTCTAGGTGAAAAATGTGTGAAAGAACAGTAAAATAAAACTATCCCAAGAGCAACATGAATGTACAGCTGATTGAAAAAATGTATTAGCAAAACATTTAGTAGAATTGTTATTTCAACACATATGAACCTGGATTAAGTCCAACATTGCTGCTCGTCCCACTTAATCCTTAATCGTTTCCCTCTGTGTGTTAATTGAGGTGGCATAAATACTGTAGCAAACACATTCCACCATCAGTGTTCAACAAGTACAGAAAGGCTCTTGCTGCTGCAAATGCTTTGTTAAAATGGAACAGGACTACACAGCTTATCAAATGGAGCCTGGCATCCCTACTACCTTATCTAAATCCTCATTACATGCAGGGCGTTGATAAAGGAACGCCTGCACCTCTGGAGGACTGGCCTGGATTTTTTGCATCATGAAATTAGAATAAATAATGTTGGTTAAAGACATGGAGCTTCTTATGACACACTTTAATGAAAGTATTTAGATATTGAAAGTAAAACGGTTGATGTGTTAAATTAATAATTTGCTTGGGTATTTACCAAGGTAGCAATTGACAATGTGCCTCAGGCTGGGGAGTAAAAAAAGGTCTATTTTAAGCATGGAAAAAGCAGAAATGGTACAGGTTACTGAAACAAGTAAATCTTCAGGGCCCAGTGGTATTCTTCCAATTATACTTGAGGAAACAAGAGATGTTATTCACAGGCCATTGATGAAACTATTCCAACAGACATTTAAGATGGGTAATATACTGTATATCCCCTGACTTAAAACATTTCCAATGCAGTGTCCATCGATAAACCGAACCAAGTAATTATAGGCTAATACTGTAAGTTTTATGTCTATTACTGTACATGTATGTTTATGGAAATAACAAGAAGATCTCAACTAGAGGAATCTTGAAAACGTATGTCTATCTTAACTGACACTGTACAACCAGTAATGTATGAAAATAGAATATGATATGTTTTATTTACATTTTCTGATGATGTTTTAATAACATTCTTCATAAAATATTAGTTCCTAAATTGCAGGTATTAGGCACTTAAATAAATTCATGTATTTGGATTAAGAATTGGTTAATGAAAAACAGAATGTGCATAAGGGGTCCAGCTGGGGTGATGCATTTAGAGTAGTCCCACAGGGATCTGTATTAGGACCAGCAGTCTTCCTAGCTGTAAACAATTATTTAAATTCTGGAAATAGTTATGTGCAGAGGATTGGTAAACATTGTATAAGCTACAAAAGAAATTCACAAAGGTTTAATTAAAGTTAATGATTAGGCAAATACCTTGCACATGACATTTAAAGTAGACAAGTTCAAAGTGTTAAATGTTGGTAGCAAAACTATAAACTACAAATTATAAAATGGAAAACACTAAGCATGATGAAGCTATCTATGATAAAGACATACTGTACTGTAGATGTGTAGGCTAACATTTTTATTCTTGTATACAATGTGGGGAACCAAAAAAAAGGCAAACTGAATGTTAGCCTAATTGAATGTACATTTAAAACAAGGGATGTTATGTTAAAATTGTACAGTAGTATGACCTCAAAAGACCTTTAGAATATTGCAAATAATTTTGATCACTATTAAATAGTTACAGTTGGTACATTCCTGGACTCAAAACATACAGTACAGTATGTATATTTTTTTATATTTTATGGCAGGCTAAAAGAACAGAATCTTTTTAGTCTTTAATGGAGATGACTTTGAGGGGATCCAATTTAAGTATTTAAAATCCTTAAAGACATTGACAGTTTCTTTAGAATCATTAATGAAACAACAACCAGAGTACACAAGGGACAACCACATGGAAATGCGTTTTAAACTGAAAACAGAGAAGAGGAGGTATTTCTGCACCCAAAGGTTTGTAGAATTTGATAGCAAGCCACCCAGCAACTTGCTGAAATGAATTCCTCCTTTTAAGAAACAGCCAGATGGGATCCTCTGATCAATCAGCTAGAAGAACCAAATAAGATACAGCGGTCCTAATGGTCTCCTTATGTTCTTATGATGGATAAAGGACATCAGATCTGGACACTTTAGAGGCAAGGGTCCCTCTATGGATGTCATAGGAAAGAAACTTGTGACTTAATATACTAAAAAACAGAAGAGAATAAAAGTGAAATTGTCAGGTGTCATGTCTGCAAACTTCAAAGCTGGGGGAGAACTCATAATTTTCTAGGGCATAAAATTCACTGACTGAGGGTCTGACAAGCAGGCACTCTAAAAATAGCATCCCACAGCCATTCCTCTGAATGATGGATGTTTTTCCTTTAACTGGTTTATTGGTTGTGAACTCTCCAGAGGAAACCCCTTGCTGGGTAACTGTATGTTGAACACTAAAATCACTGCCAGACAACTCTCAATGATGCCAAATTAATACCACAGTACCCGCAGCCGCTCAGCACCGGGGGGGAGACAGCTGTCTTTGATAAAGCAAAATCTGTAGGGGAGCAAATAATATTCATTATTAGAAAACAGAAATAGGTATTTAAGTTTTAGGTAAATAGGTATTTAAGTTATACTTTTGTGCTTCCAAATATACAAGAAACCCAGTTACATGGGTTAGCATTATTTTTGAGTATCTGATAAATCTTATGTGTCTATGTGAAAAATAAGAAACTTTGCTATCACTTTCATCCTGCATAAAAAGCAACCATTTAAAGTAGGTAAATGCCATATAAATGCAGCATACAGGATATGACATATAAGCTTTTACTGTGCCTGAATAGAGTGCATTGCTTCAAAAGGAAAGAAAGAAATAAATAAACAGCATAAATGCAGTAATCAAGAAATATCTGGAATCTAATTCCTAAATAGCCTTGCAGAATGATGTAATACGCTACTTGTTATTCAAAACTGAAAAAAAATATTGTTCTCAAGAAATAAAATACAATACAGGTATGTGTACAGATCCAAGTTATTGTTCTTATCCAGGTGTAGACAAAAGTTAATTTTATTTTCTGATTCATGGTTTTCGAAATTTTAAGTGCTTTGGCTGCACTTCTGAAAATGTAGATGAAAGACGACCCAACTAGTTCATAAAATGCATAAGTGCAAACAAATGGCTTGGCTTTGAAAGTAAGCATTTTCCTCTATATCCAAATTCAATTCTACAATAAATATTTTAAAAATAAGCAGGTGTTATGTATAACTCTGAAACAAAATCTGCAGCTATAAAACTTAAATGTATCTTCATTATTGCCAAAAAACAGAACATTTATGAATTTCCAATGATTTGGTGTTGTATACCTGTCATCAGTTGACCATGGTGTTTGGTGTGAGCTTTCTTGTGTAAGAAGATCATGCTCCTGCGTGCAATGCATGGAAAATGTCCTCTATAAATACATCTTGGGCATAATCACAGATAGAAATTCTCATGTCATGCACAACAGAAACACTGATCAATGGAAACACTTACAAGGTAACACAAAGGGAAGGTTTTCATTCTTTCCTGTCTTACAGATTTTAAAATTTTCTATACTTCTTCAAACACAGTAAGAAAACTATACTATTCTCTTTAAAGGTGTCACGATCGTAATCTCTCCTCTTAAGGGTGCTCCGGCCCTTTCACATTTTAGTTGATCATGTGAACAGGCCGCCAATCCTGCCACTCCTCATTTAAGGCAGGCGCTCTCGCTACTCCCGGCTCTGCATTGGAAGACGGACGCCCGGATGCTGGCCTACCACCAAGTCGCCCTACGTCCGCGGCTTGACTGAGCTGAGTCCAGGGCTCAGAGCGCCTGGCCCCATCATCCCTCTCGTTGCGCCGGATCCTGTTCCGGTTTTTATCCTTGTCTAGATTTTGTTTTGGATGGATCTCCCGGCTATGGACATTCGGACTGCTTCCTGATTTCCCCTTCTGGATAGTTTTGGACTTGTTCGCCTGTGCCATGCCCCCCCGCACACTGCCATCACTGCCCCCCTGTCAGTCATCCCATCCTGATCCTGTTGTGTTTACCTGTTGCCCTTTTTCAGTCTCTTCCGGATTTTACCGCCTGCATAGGTTCCTGACCTACACATCGTCACAAAAGGTTTGTGCCAAGTGCTTCGATAAGGCGAAAAGAGGTCCCTCTAAAGAGGTTCTTCTTATATAAACTTGTGTATACTATATATATATATTGATAACACCTTTTCTTACTTGTCAGGATCCCCAAATGATTTGGTGAAATAAAGACTAAAAATACATACTTCTTGACAATTATAAATTATATAAATTTAGATATGTTTTTTTTCTTAACTCTTTAGCAGTCAACCAAACATCAGAAATCTTCAACATTTTTAATATAATCTATTTAGTTATGTGTACAGACTGGGACTTTGTTGTTCTTGTTTGTATTGTTCATTCAACGTACATATTTTCCAAACAGCTGTTTAGATTGGGAGCATGTGTGCTAGGGGTCACAAGGCTAAGTGCTACAGTATGATATCTTTATCACTTTCAGGAAGAGGAAGACAAATTGTCCTTGGAATGTACATTTTTGGAAGATAACTGAAACAAATGAAAAAATTTGTGGTTCCTGAAAAGTATGTGTGTTTAATATTATAGATAGTGCCTAGCAAAAGAAAATAGACTTCTTACAAGCTTTCACCCCTTCCAATGACCGTTGAATTCTTAATGTGTATTTCGTTTTTGAAAGTGAATATTTTAATGAAATCTTGAATGCTCAAAGACTTTTATGGATAAAAATAAGAAATTAAATTCCAGCAAATCAAAATCAAAAGGTAAATGACTGATATTATAAGTATTCACCCCTTAATCAATACTTGGTGGAGGTACCGCTGGAAGAAATTAGAGATCAGAATAAGACTTTAGTCAAGATATCTCTGATTCCTTAATTATCTACTGCACCATGCTCAGAGGTACTTGAAATTCACTACCTAACTGAGGTACTCTGCAGAGACAGTTTATTTACCATAAATTTGTAAATCACTATTATCGCACACAGACATAGGCCATTCAACTAACTGTAAGACTTATCAAAGTAATTATATACACCTGAACTATTTTAAGTTTGCCATAGCAAAAGGAGTAAATACTTTACTTATGCATAAACATATTTAAGGTTTTGATCTTTGTTTCTGCTGACATTTAGCATCTGTCACTCATAAAAGAGTTCAGTGTGACCTTTTTTTACTTTGATTAAAATGTTGATTTTAATTTTAAAATGTGCACATATTATTTGTAATTCAATAAAATGGGACATCATTGGATGGTTAATACTTTTGCACAGAAAAGAGCACCAAAGGAATTTGGTTGTTACGGCGGGAGTTCCTGATTGAGTTGATGGTCCGAGGGGTGTTTTTGGCTCGGGCAAGGACCCTGTCAATAACACTGCTAGGGTATCCTCTGTTGATAAAAAAGAGTACATTTTGAGGGCTTGGTTCTGGAAATCTATGTCATCAATGTTATTGACATGGCCCATGCCTGAGCCAAAAACACCCCTCGGACCATCAACTTGATCAGGAACTCCCGGTGTAACAACCGCATTCCTTTGGTGCTTCCCTACTACCCCAACGCATTTTCTATCCCCAGGACTATTAACGGCACTACAGGATGATCTCTACATTGGGGCCCTCTTTTCTGACCACCCCATCATCTCATATCGCCGACCACCTAATCCACGTAACCTTCTTGTTCACAGCTCCCTTGACCGCCCTCAGCAACCATCCACACCAGGCACTTTCCTTTGCAACAGAGCTCACTGTATCACCTGCAAGTACATATCTAACACCACACTCATTCAAGGGCCCCTTAGGACAATTCCGGATCACTCAGATGACATCTTGTACCTCCAGCAACCTTATTTACTGTATCTCCTGCAGTAAATGCCCAGCCATCTACATTGGGGAAACAGGAATGAGACTCGGAGACCACTTCAGAGAACGTGTTAGGGCTGTGAATATTAAAGATTTCTCCAAGCCTATCGTTTCTCATTTCACCTCTGATGGCCATGATCACACTGATCTCTCCATCTGTGTTCTCAAAGATGGTTTTCCTAACTCCTACATCAGAAAGACTACAGAAACTAAAATTATCCTGCAGTTATAGTAGGATCACACCTTCCCCCTTCTCTCAATGACAGACTAATTTTCTTCTAAATTCTCTCTATTCATTGTAGCTTTCATTTCACACATCTCTTCACCTATCCTGACTTCACACTACCTGATTGGCCACTCTGTCCCCTGCTCCTGTCTCCCGCTCCTCCTCTCTCCCAGCTTTTGTTCTCCTCTGCTACATTACCTTTGCTTACTGCCCTGTCTTTCTCAAACCTGTAGAAGGCTTCATGGCCAAAACATTGTGTTTTCTTTCTTCTCTTTTCAGCATGGAATAAATCTATTACTTGTTCCTTTGCAGCCTACGCATGCTGACGCAGCTACCCACCTGAACTACTATATGTAATAGTATGCCTAACAGACAAAAACTCCTTGTCACACATTAATCTGTAAATGGTAAGTCTTTAAAATACTTTTTGGCTTAGGAAATACCTGGTTTAATGTACAATGTTACAGAAAAGCATACATACAGTATTTAAAACAAAACATGTTTTACTTTTATCCTCAATCTTCTTCACCAAGGCATAAGAGATTGTCCTGGCCACTGAAATGTTGATGCAATACATCTACTGTAGTTGAACCAACCTGCATTACACACATTTCCAATTCTGAAAACCTAAGGATCAAACATAAATAGTGGACATCCAAAGAAGGTCACATTTAAAATATAAAATGAGAAAAATGAGGAATGGTATCAGTGCATGAGGATCTAGAAACGTTCTTGTGAAGAAAAAAAACCAACCAATATACCAAAATGTTCTGTACAGAAGAAGAAAGAGAAGACTGCTGGGTGAGTCTGGTATAAACATCTCAAGGAGATCAGGATATACCATGCTCTACTTCCTTCTTCCCTGAAACTACTTACCAAACAACTTTCTGAACTCATGCCCTGAGGATGGTAAATAGGTGAAAAATTTCCCATTCTGAGGCATTTTTTCTACTCTTAATTGTGTGATATCCCTTCATTTTATATACGTTTCTAAAGAGGAGCATTAATCTCGACCCACACAGTCACAGCAGTGTATCCAGAAACAAGCAGAAACCATCAAATTCTGCCCAGTAATCTAACACAACATCTGTCTTTTTTACATTGAAACTTAAGAAGATGTTTGTCTACCAGCCGGATAAATGACCATAGCATTAAACAGAGCACTATTGACACAAACATTTCTGAATAAGGAGATGCATTTAAAATGAGCAGCAATGTTAATTGTGCCTTCCTAATCAAATCAAATCAAATCAAATAATACCAAACAGAAAGATTTATATTCAAATGTCAGTACCTTGAACTTTTCAGGAATTACAAAAAAGTTACTAACTCCAAAACTCTACAAGAGCAGGATAACCTTAGTACACCTGACAGCATTACTGGACTCTGTCTTAATGAAACTAAACCATGGAACTTAAAATACTACTGGACTTTGTGCATTGGAAATACTCAGTTTAGGAGTCACTTTAGAAGGGGAAACTATATCCCTACAGTTATTGTATTTTGGAAGGATTGATGAATGTCCTTTAACAGGAACTGATTAATGACACATTGCTTAGTCACCTGCATCATGAGGTAAAATATTCAAAGGTGAGTTAAATACAGGGATTACCTATATACTGTGGCACAGAATTTCTAAGTTTTATAAAATCTGCTCCTGAAATGTCTACACAGTTTTTTAAAAAGCAGAACACATTTAAGATGGGATTGTTGCTCTTACCCATTGGCGAGGTCATCGTCATCATCATCGTCATGAAGACTTTTGCTCAAGAGGTCACTGTCACTCATGTATCCAGATTTCAGGTCTGAGTCATCAGCGTCTAGGCTTTCGATTAGCTCAATGCGGGAGATGTGACTCAGCCGACTGGGGCTCCTCATGGGCATGGTATGTGAGGCATACTGTGTGCTCTGACTGTGGTAGCCTCCAGCTGAGGAGGGGGCATCCCCAGCTTGCAATCGCGGACTGGACTGACCATAGCGCCATGACAGTGGTGATGACCGGTTAGACATACTGGACACACTGCGGGGGTTGGTCTCATCGCTGTCATAGCAGACGTTGTTCTCCAGGCAGCTGGGCAACAAAACAAAATGATGGCAAGAATGAAATTAAATCAAGGGATGTTATATTTAAAGTGCACAATGAATTTGCTCAAGAATCAGTCCAGAGAACACAGATTAGATGCATTCTTGAGCTTAAAAGAATGTCCTTCAGTGACATGGACATGGACAATGAAAGGAATATTTTTAGCCTTGTACAGACCTGAATCAAGCATTCATAGCCCTAAAAAACATAGACAGTCAGCTCATTGCATTTCTTCAGAGTCAACTGAGAGAGTTTTTAAAATTGACATCTAAGAGGCACTTCTTTAGACAAAGGGTTGTGGGAGACTGCAATAAAATATACCCAGCCATGCTCTTGAAGCTGATATCCTAGCTTCCTTGAAGAAATGCTTGGAATGATTATTTATTCAAAACTAAATGATATGAATGGTTGCTTCATTTGTAAACTTTCATTCTGCCCTATTCTGTCCTTCTATGCTGTCCATTTGCAAGAGTGTTAACTCTGGGATCATGCCTGCATTTTATCATAACTCATCACATCAAAAAGGGAAAAAGCTTTGATCCAAGTTCCCAAGTTAACCATGGTACTATTAAAGAAATGTATTGCTTTCAGGCTGGTATTGGTAAATGCAAGAACTATCTTCCTTCAGGGCCAGTAAAATCAAAAGTGGTAGACCTGATTACTGATTATTCTTGCTCTCTGCTGTGGGGCTAATACAAAAAATACTAAAACTTGGTCTTGACTGTTAAAGATCCTGTGATATTCATTCAGAATGAACATTCTATCATCCTGTAGGTAATATGGCCAAATATAATCAAATCTAGTCAAATGGGGTCTGTTCAATTGTATTGCTGTCCTGATTGATCGTTCTAAACTCCATTTCCTGTCTTTAAGGTAGTTGCCAGGGTCTCTCTGTTATGTGGTAAGCTGGTTGAAAATAGCTGCAGCATTCTACTCCTCTGGTTGCTGTGTAGCATCGAAGCATCATGAAGAAATTGAAGGCAAAGCGAAGTGTTACACTATGAAACACAATATGAAACAGCTACCAACATACCAACATAATCAAACTTGTGCATTTTAAATGACTAATAACTAATATCAGCCTAAAAATACATTTAACTTAAGATTTTGTATTCAGTCTGCATATACTATAAACAAAGAGTAGAACTTTCTGATGTCGCTTCTTCCTTTCTAAAATTAAAGCAAGTATACCTTGCCTGAGGTGCAATTTTGATATTTATAACACTATGCCACAATAGGTTTTTGGCATATGAAATACTGTGTTTCTGTTAATGATGACCAATACAATTGTAAACAATTCGATGAGAACCACAGCAACACATTACCAATCTGTGCACATAAGTAGATGCACCATATGATGTTTTTCTAAAGTTTGTTCAACAGGTGAATGAACAGTCATATCTAGCCTGAATTGAGAGGCATTTATAGATCTGTCTATTAAAAACTATAATGCTGAAATTGAGCAACAGGCAATTTTCTTTTCAATTTTTGTGTTTGGAGGCATTGTTGTATGATAATACATTTGGTTTCATGGTTTTCATATCATTAAAAGGAATTAGAAGTCCCCATATGTCAAAGACAAGGTCAATCAGGAAAAATCAGAAATAGAAAAAAACAAGAAAAAATACTTCACGGCTTTCATTGTTAATCTGCAGTGGTTAAAGAAAAACAGATAACCATCATTCCAGATGGCCCTGTATCTAACAAACCCCAAAGCTAAGATACTGTAATCAAATCAAATTATCTATACCAAAGACATTTCACTGCTTGTCAATATGTTAAATTAAATAATGTGCAAATAATAAAACTTTTTTATGACTAGTGAGAAAGGCAAAAGAAATATCTTCAATATTGTGCTGTTGAAGTATTACTCAACAAAGTCATTTGCCTCCACGTGAAGACCACGTGAAGACCAGCTAATAGTTATACATGCTGACTTAGAAGTTAAAGGTTCATGTTTCAGACAATAGTGCATTTGTACAATACTGTTTTTGAAAGATAAGGGCAAATTCTTTTTAAAAGAGGTAGATAACTGTAAAATATGTATCCCCCAGTTTTGCACCCCTTTTATACCTGTGCCCACTTACCACCCTATGCCCACATACCTGTACCCGAAATGACCCTAGTGTGTTGTAACCTGCTTGGCTGGTCTTCGTTCTTGTGTGGTTGTTGCTGAGCCGAACACCCATCCAACTAATAAAGTGACGACTGTGTGTACTAAAAGAGCTTGAGTTCTTGTCTCCATCCTCGCTGAACCCATCACGTAACAGTATAATGAATTTACGTGTTGTTTGTAGTTCAAGTGTGTAGTTGAAAGGTACAATATACCCAACTTCAGTTAACATTGCTTCTTTCTGCTTTTCTACACTAACTATAAAAAGAATATTGAGACTTTCAAATTTTAGTGGGATAGAGCAAATTAACAAGAGTTAGTTTTTGAAGAAAAGTCAAACTGCCAATATTAGCAAAGCCTGTTCCTTACATTAGGCTTCTTGCTGAAGTGCAGTCTGAATATTACATAAGCAGATGCATAAACTCCAATTAATAATGCAAACACTGCATATCCCAAGTGATCGTATGTAGATGTTAAAGCTATTTTTATATCAAGACAAAGGTCTTTCATCAACAGGGGAATTTACTGGGGCAAGAAAATGTTTCTCCAGTTCAATTTATAATGAAACTTCTTTTTCCTATTTGTTAATGTTTTGGGAGTCATTATTTTTATTTATTTTGTTCTTTTACTTTGGAAAACTAAAAACCAGTGCAAGAAACATAAATCAACCACGTCAGAAATCTAAAGCCACTGGACTCTATAATATTTAAAATATAAACACATTTTTCTTGGTGTACTATATTTGCTAATTACTACTGTCAAAAATGAATCCAAGGTGATAAAAACAGCACAGTATCTGCGCATTCTGGTTGTTTGAGTGGGTGTTGTCTGGTAATGCACTGCATAATCTAGCCATGGTGAATTCTCTTCATCACCCTTTCCTTGATTTATGTATCCGACATCTTTGAGTCTCAAAGTGCCAGGCTCTGCTCAAGATATTGTTTTCTACACCAGGTTTAATTGAGATCCATAATTTCCTAGGAATCGAAATTAATATTGCTTTATGTTTGCTTTGACCAATTTTACGACTTTGGTTCAACAAGGAAAAAAGGACCTTAGGAACCTGGAGTCTGACATTTAGATGACATAACTCACCCAATATAAGAACATGAGAAAGATTACAAACAAGAAGATGTCATTTGGGCCTTTTGGTTATAAGCTTCAATAACATGACTTGATTCCATATTCCATACTCCCTTATACAACCCTTTGTATTACTTTGCTATTCTTAGGATTTTGAATACTTGAATCAGATCGTCTTGTAGTTTTCTTTGTTCAAGTTTTTAAAAAGTTTGAATTCTTTTAGGTCATTACTTTGAGCACAGGAATGTGATTGCTTTTCTCTTAAAAAATCCAGGGCAACAATATCTTCCTTGTATTTTGGTGACTAAAGCTGAACACAAAATTGTAAATGATTTCTAACATTGTTTAGGTAACATGCCATCTCTTAATTTAAAATTTATACTTTCAACTATATAACCTAACTTTCTGTTTATTTCTTTTTTATTAGTAGCTTCTTCAATTTTGATGTTTTTTCCTGTTTATATTTCCAGTTTGTTTTACTTTTTACATGCAACAGCTTGCTTCAAACTTTTAGTGGAAATGTGGCCGCATGCGGCTACTGTCTAAGAAACTTGACTTAAAAGGAGCATCTCACTTCATCGTTTTACATCACCAAAACCACAAAACCTTTACAGAAAACCTTTTATTAATCAAAAAAGGTTCAACTAGAGCTTCACCGAAAAAAAAACATTCATTTAATCAAACGTCTCCCATGCTTTGCGTAGTCTCAAGTGTCCATGGTGTAAATCAATATTTACTTTTGATTCCTGCATCATATTTAATTGTTTTTTACCAACAAAACCACAAAAACATGTTATCAATTGAAAAAGGACAACCGGAGCTTTAAAAAAAACGTGTTTTTTTTTAAAAAACAAGACAATCGATCCCAAAGTCACATTTTATCTGATGATGTACTTCCAAACTTCCAAAATGCATTGATAAGGTAATCAACAAGCCAGCAAAACAAGACAGCAAAAGCAAAAACATGTAATAGAAGGTAACACTTGGTAGACTATAATTACTTGGTTCTTTTTGTGTTTTTGGTAGTATTTCTAGTATAAGAAGCAGTTCTACCTCTTAAGTGAAGATTATTGAAGAGTGATCTTTCTCGTGCCACAGCCTGAGGCATGCCTTGTGCTCCTACTTTGGTTAACAACATGAATGACATGAACATTTCTAATATCAGCTATTTCCCTTTATCATCTTAAAAATGCCATCTTTATCTCTCAAATACATTTTATGATCATTAACTGTTAATTTGTGGTTGTGGTGTTAAAACAACCTTTACTCTTCATTCTAATGCAAAATGCAAAGAAGAGAAGTCACATACATACAGTATAAGGTAATGTTCTTCAATTTGTTTGCAAGTTGTTTTGGAAAGTGTGCTGTTGAAATTTTTAACATTTGCTGGCAGATGATCATAGCTTCAGTTCTTGTGGTTTGGGCTGCCCAGGCTAAAACACTGAAGTTGGTGTGTCTGTCCTCTCAATTTATGCATAAACGAATAACTGCAAGGTAGAATAACTGCCAGGATGGTTTTAGTTTTGGTCAGGAGTCTTGTAGATTTAACATGCAAGTCAGTTGTACTCCAGCAGGGAGCTTATCTGCAATATATTATGACACTCAAAAATATTGAAAATAGAGCAGGAGTGATGACATAATCTTGTTTAACTCTTATCTGGATTACAAAAGCCCTTCTAATCGATCCATTATAGATTACTGTACGCATATCATCATAAAAAGTGAAGGCTGTTATTGAACTTTGGAGAACAACCATAATCCAGAAGTGTATTCCAGAGTGGCTAAGAATGCTATATAGAGCATCACCACACTCATTCAAGGCCCCTCAGGACAATTCCGGATCACCCAGACAGCATCTTGTACCTCCAGCAACCTTATTTACTGTATCTCTTGCAGTAAATGCCCAGCCATCTACATTGGAGAAACAGGAAGGAGACTTGGAGACCGCTTCAGAGAACATGTCAGGGCTGTGAAGATTAAAGATCTCTCCAAGCCCATTGTTTCTCATTTCACCTCTGACGGCCACGACCACTCTAATGTCTCCGTCTGTGTTCTCAAAGACGGTTTTCCGAACTCATACATCAGAAAGACAACCGAAACCAAAATAATTCTGCAGCTAGGATCACACATTCTCCCTTCTCTTAACAACAGGCTACTGTTCTTTTAAATTTTCTCCATTCATTGGAAGTTTCATTTCACACCTCTCTGCACCCATTCTGACTTCACACCTCTTGATTGGCCTCTCTTTCTGTCCCCTGCTCCCACCTCTCACTCCTCCTCCCTCCCAACCTTTGTTCTCCCGCTACTTTACCTTTGCCTACTGCCCTGTCTCTCACACCTGAAGAAGGCTCCACGGCCGAAACGTTGTGTTCTCTTTCTTCTTTTTTTCAGCATGGGATAAACCTATTACTTGTTCCTTTGCAGCCTATGCATGCTGACGCAGCTACCCACCTGAACATATAGAGCATTAGAATGGTAAATTAAGAATAAGAAGATTTTGTTCTACATGAGGTTAAATTCTATGTCATTACCATCAGTTTGGTCAGTTTTATATAACATTGTGTACCAAACAGCTACACTGTTATGTTCTCCTGGTGTGATCGTCGCGGTTCCACGCGGGCTTGTGCCCTCCGCCACCCGTTCCGTCCCGCAGCACCTGGGGCACGAACCCGGATCCCCAGTGTAACGCAACAGGGAACCAGCTGCATGAGCTAAAGGAGACCTCCCTCAGCCCGGGCAGCTGAGGTCCCTGCTATGCTCAGTGAGGGCGCTGACATCACCGTATCCGAACTAGCTGGAACTAGCTGGCTTCACTTCAGGCACGGTGACTATTGCATCCGGCTATTAGTTATTTGTCACAGTTCTGCTCCAGTATACACAATATTGTGAACACTGGAGTAAGTTTAACATGATGTGGCTTCCATGTAAGCCATTCCGCTGTCAGACAAGATGAATGATTCCAGAGCTCAATGGGAGCTGGCAGGTGTAAGATTGCTGCTTATCAGCCTACAGGATGTATGAATGTTTCATTTCCTTTTGCCGTCAAGCTTTCCCATGAAATGCATCTGAAAATAGCTTAAAAAAACTGGCTTCAGGATACGAACAAGGTCGCACAGCAAAGACATCCCTGAACTGCCTCATGCTTTGCTTCGAACTCACTGCAGGAAATTGGCTGTGGAGTCCAATAACCTTGGACTGCATCTGTCCATCTGCTTTACCCCTGTGTCTAAAACATCTGCATGTAGTAATATCCTTTTGGCTTTATATTTAACAGGCAGTAATTTTGTTCTGTTTTTGTATTCAAGATCTTAAGATTTTTCCTAAACTTCAAATACTTTTATTCTGTTTTTTTAATACCAAATAGTTGTTTCAGACATGGACTGCATTATTAGCCAAGTGTGTCTCGGATTGTCCTTGGGGTAGGACACACTTAGCCAAGAAGTGAGTTGATGTCAAATTGGGCAGAGTAAGTGTGACATGTCATGCAAGAACAATCTTTGTGGCTTGCTGGACATCTGTGAGCTTACAATGTTATCAGTGAGAATTACAGAGCTCATTAAGAACTGCTGATTCCATACTTGGAAGAAAACGATTGGTGAGTGCACATCTTTAAAAAATACATTTACTGTAGATTTGATAACACTAACTAATTAAATAATTTTAGTAAAACAAACCATCGTTCAATATTTTAATTATTTCATTATACCGTAAAACTGATTTCTGAGAAAAAATGTAATCATTGTCACTAAATTCCTATTATTTTAACTAAAGATATTTCTAATCGAATTTTTGGCACATGTTGCAGTGGTTTGCATTGAGCCCTGGGGCTCTGGATTCAATTCCAGACCTGGAATGCTACCTGCTTGGAGTTTCCATATTCTCCCTGTGTCTGCAGTGGTTTCCTTCAGATGCCCCTGCTTCTTCCCACAGTCCAAAAAACATGTATATATTATATTATAAAAAAACATGTGGGTACTGTATTTGTCTGTATCTGTTCCTCCGTAAGCATGAATTGGACGAAGTGGTTAGAAAATGGATAGATGAACATTTCTAAACAAGGGCTATATAACACTTTCTTTATGGATTTAATTCAGTTTAATATTTAAAATGGCAATCTATGCCGTATCATTTTTTGCTAAACAAAAAATAATCATGTGAATGAATTACTTGGCCTGTTCATTAGGGAACATTAACTCTGCCTAAAGTAGGCTAAATGTAGAAACAAACCTTTTCCCTTCAAAAGCAATCATTTCTAGCAATATAACTCCCTGTTGGCAGTTTTTAGGTATATACAGTACTGTAGGATGTAAATGAGAAATCTGAGATTGCTTTCCTGCAATGAAATTAATTCAAACCACTCACAGATTATTTAATGACGTTCATGTCACTACACATCCACATGAGCTATTAGGACTAAACAAGATTTCTGTTTTAATAAATACTTGTGCGCAGCATGTGAAGGCTATTTTCAGTTTTGGAAAATGGTTTGGCAAGCATTCGTTTCTTAATTCAAAATTTTTCTTATTCTATTTTTGTTTTAAACAAAAGGACAAAAAAGTGTTTTAAAATCTCTTTTACATTGAATATGTAAAACGTCCGCAAAGTTGACGTCTTCAACGTACTGGAAGGAATGGTTAAATTTAACTGGGAAAATTGCCTTAAGATGGGCTCACCTACCAAGAAAGAAGAGTTTGCTTGTGAAGTGAAGGAGACTGTGAATATTGAGAAAGGCAATTTGCCAAAATCATTCAGGACTTAATCTGAAGCTGAGCACTGACCCAGAATGGCAAACTAATTGAAATAAAACAAACGAAATTGACAACTCTCATCTACTACGTGATGCTTCCAGCTCCAGAATGATTTCATCACTAGAATGTAGTTTATCACTTGATTCGGCAAAGGTTAAGCAGAAGAAGAGATTTGAATTTTCCCAACAACAGTTGCTACAAGAGCAAACATGTAAAGTTTTAGTATTAGTATTTTTCCTACTATTTAATGATTAACTGGCTTCATTTTATTGTTTATTCTGGATTTGTGGATAGTGTCTTGACCCAACAGTTAAGTAATCATGATATGCCATTTAGAAGAAAAGTTCACGTTTACAGAAAACATGTGATTCCTATTTTCTTATTTTCTGTAAACATATCCTTCTTACAGGTAATTCTTTCAGTTTTTGCCATTGTAGTAACAAATGAACCACAGTAATATCGTAGCAGATATCTTTAATAGCTAATATTTTCCAATCACAATATGAGCTTCCTGGGACATCTTTCTTTTGTCATTCTCTGTTCTGCAATGCAGTAAGATCTGTGGAATCATTGGAGCAAGGTTGTTGACCCAATACATAATACAGTATGTTTGAAATCTAGTGATCAACAAAGAAAATTGTCTTACTCACTTTATTTATTTTTTTAATAAATGCTTCATAGGAAGCTGTTAATGAGTAGTTAGTTTGGAAGATGGGCATGCTGCTGAAGCTATTTCTAGGACAACATTTGATTTAATATAAATTCAGCCTCTAAATTATCTAATAAAATGATATAATGATACATTTATAATTTCTTCTCAGAGTGTCTGACCCATCATTGCCAGGATCAGATGAAGCTAGTTCCTAAACCCCTGGATATACACTTTGCCTGAGGATGTGCAGGGCACCGGTTAACATGTTTTAAATATGTATATTCCCAATTTTCACTTGAAACTCTCTAGATGATGACTCCGAGCCTCTTGCAGTGGCAGAGATGGATTTGGTTAGCTGGTCTGACCATGGTTAAATGATGCTGATGCTGCATTGGAAGCCTCCACATTCCCTCTCCTGGCATCACATACAGTATGGTATCATATGGCCAGCAGCCATATCACCCTGCAACTCACAACTGGTAACCCACTGAAGTTCAGCAGGTGTGAGCCTAGTCAGTACCTGGATGGGAGACCTCCTGGGAAAAACTAAGGTTGCTACTGGAAGAGGTGTTAGTGGGGCCAGCAGGAGGCGCTCATCCTGTGATCTGTGTGGGTCCTAATGCCCCAGTATAGTGACGGGGACACTATACTGACAAAAGGTGCTGTCCTTCGGATGAGATGTAAATCTGAGGTCCTGACTCTCTGTGGTCATTAAAAATCCCAGGGCATTTCTTGAAAAGAGTAGGGGTGTAACCCTGGTGTCCTGGCCAAATTTCCCATTGGCCCTTACCAATCATGGCCTCCTAATAATCCCCATCTATGAATTGGCTTCATTACTCTGTTCTCCTCCCCATTAATAGCTGATGTGTCATGAGTGTTCTGGTGGACTATGGCTGCTGTTGCATCATCCAGGTGGGGCTGCACATTAGTGGTGGGGGAGGGGAGTCCCCATTACCTGTAAAGCGCTTTGAGTGGAGTGGCCAGAAAAGTGCTATATACAGTAAGTGTAAGCAATTGTTATTATTATTATCACTGGATTGTAGCCTATCTTTATATCAGCATACATGACCCCTGGTACAAGAGGTGATGGTGGAGTCTTTGAGTGCTGCTGCTGTAGTGGTCATAAAGTTATTGCACTGTGCTTCTATTACAGCTTTATAATTTTTCATAGTTTGGGGATCATGTGGCTGGTGACATGGATAGGGGTGCCATTGATGTTGGGAGGTAATATTGTTATCTATGTTCTTTTTCCTTAATTAGTTTTATGTTTGCTTTTGAAACTAACAATTTGTTCTCGAAAGGTTTAATTTTTGTCAGATGTCTGTTTCTGAAAGTCCATACCAACATGTTTAGGTGTTTGAATTAATTGTACAGTACAATTAATTGTACAGGATGTAATACTGCATGTATTCAAATTCCATCTGTCAGTTGCACTTCCGCTGCAGAGTTTCTGCATTAAAGCTTTCCTACTGTACAATTCAATGACTTCCAGGACAGATTTTAATGTTAACAGCCATCCCTGAAAGCATTTCTAGGCTGTGCATGAAATGTGTAGCAAGGAAGACAGCATAATTGGGCCATGAACAATTTAGAATGGCTTTACAAATCAAATTACATTTACCTCAATATATCCTGCATTCTGCTATCTGTATCAAAGCTAATAAGAAATTTAAGGCAGTAAATCACTGCTTTGATTACTGTACTGTACATGCTGATGCAGACATAACACTGCCATCTTAGACAAAACTTTGTAGGGACAATTTTGGTTCAGCATACAGAATCCTTACTTCAGTTGTACATTTCTAAGCACTAATTTATTTCTTAAAGGATATTCCAAAAAAAGTAAAATAAAGTCATACTTGTAAAGTTGCTATTTAACATTTTACAACTGGGATTTTGGAGCAAATAAAAAAGAACGGGGTAATTTATCATGAAAATCATTTGCAGAAGAATACAACAAAAACCTGTAAGCAGTTAGTGAGTGATGTATACTAGATCTGTTCTTTATGACTCAGCTAATGACCAGCTAAAGCATTAAGTTCTCTCTCGGCTTTGCCTGGGGCCCTGCAACAGGCTGTTAAAAGGAGCCGTCCCAGTGTGTACATTGCTGCCTCATTCTCATGAAGTAACACTTAACTGCTGAAGGACTTTATTAATGTGATATGGTTTCAGTGTAAACGTTGCCACCGAAAGCTGTGATGAGTGAGCTGACAATTTCCTCTGACTTTGTTAGATCCTGCTTTGTTGGAGCCTATGCACCAGACATTTTATTGTACTGTAGCTTTTGTATCCTTACTGATACAAAGCTAGCTGAAAGATAGCATTCAAATTCTTATTCAAACACAAATTATGGAGTGTTCAACATGTCCCCTCTCTATTGCATCTTCAGAAATATACAGTACAACTAAAACTTTGCTGAAACTTTGTCAACCAAGAAATTCAATTTCCCAGAGTCCCAGTGCTGAGAGAAAGCAATGCCAACAGTCCAGGGGTTCCCTATGCTATTTCCTGGAGACCCACATGCTGTAACTTCCATCTGAGCACCCAACTAAATAATCAAACCTTTGATAGAACTACTGATAGGTTTAATTTGAACTCTTTAATTGTTTTCAATTCCTAAAGACGTAGGAGGTAGCATTGTGACTATTGCATTTCTTAACTAGCTTAAAATCACCAAATTTTGAGTAAAAAGACAATAGCAAAAACTCCAACCAAGCAATCTTTTGGATCATTTATTGTAAGAAAAAAGGCCAAGCTGCAGTGAAAACCAAAAGGTGTGTGTAACCTCTGCTATATTTGCTATGTAGTCTCTCTCATGTTCAGGCCAAAAAATAAAAGTTTGTTTTCAGTGCAAGCAAAATGACGTTCAGCAAACACCATGGTTCCTGAGTTGCTTGTTTTCATTTGTATGTATTAAAAAATACAAGCTGCCAAAACTTTCCTTTCTTTTTCACTACATGTACTGTAGCAAAGCATTGAAATAAAAAGCCTTCATTTAGGAAACAGTACACAGTCTTATAAAAGGAGGCTCAGGAAAATTTTCAAGTTTCTCAAATTGACAGGGAATGTAAAAATTCTCTGCTAACCTGTGACTTAGCTGTGATCCCCGCAAACTGGACATTGTATCTTCCAGGTTTTGTCTCAGATCCAGAACATTCTGTACAGTGCGTTTCCTCTGGGACTCTGGGTCTGTGGGAGAAACCAGACAGAAGGTGAAAAGAGTGGGGCACATTTTCATGGTTAATCGTAGACAATTTGCTGATTATTATTATTATTATTATTAATTAATAATAATAACAATAACAATTCCCTTTCATGTAAAGAATGATTTATATTATAGCACTTTTGGGTTCACATGGGTATGCGCCCTCGCTGGTGCTGCCTCAGGTCGGTCCCCCACTGCTGGGGACTTGAACCCGGGCCTCTGGCATCACTCAAGAGGGAACAAGCCAGTTGAGCTAAAGGGAGAGCTCCCTCCAGCCCAGTAGCTGAGGTCCCTGCTGTTCACAGGGAAGGGAGGTGATGTCACCACACAAGCAAGCCAGCTCACACAACCTGTAATGTCCTCCATATGCGTTACACTCTCACCCGCTTAATTCACCATCCTCGGCAAAAGGCTATCCCATCCCACATCTAACACCAATGTAGCACTTTCAGGTTCACGTGGGTAGGCACCCTCACTGCTGCTGCCTCAGGTTGGTCCCCCACTGCTGGGGACTTGAACATAGGCCTCTAGCATCACTCAACAGCTACCCAGCCAGCTGAGCTAAAGGGCAGTGACATCACCGTGCTGGCAAGCCAGCTCACACAACCTGTAATGTCGGCCATATGCATTACAATATATTGTGGCATTACGCAGCGGCATGTCCAGGCCAGTGTGTCACCTTTGTAGTCATAGCTGTCCCAGCTTCTAGGTGATGAGCCACAGGTGTGCAGGTCCTATAAAGGCACATTGGACATTCCCCGAAGGAACCAACAGGGACACCTCTGGAATGAGGAGTTTTTACACCGGCATTCCTGGAGGAGATTGCACCTGCGTAAGGTGTTCTTTTCTTTTTCTTTTTCAAGTATTCTCACCATGGCAGGCGCACCTTTTTCATACATTAAGGTTCTGTTTTTGCCTTACGCACCCTGCTCTACCAGACTGGACCCAGTTACCCAGGATAAGTTCAGTCTGGTCACCGCTGTGCTAGCAGTTCTTCTTTTTCCCCTGGTTGTACCCCGTTAAATAGGGTAAGCCCAGACTGGAGGTCACAAGGCACAGCATTACACTTTTCTTTTTGCTTTTTGTTTATTTTTTCACCATTTTTGTTTTATTTTTTAGTTCCTGCTAACCCTGCACCAGTACCTCCACCCCCTCACAAGGGGCATTGACATTTTACCGGTGCTCGCTGCAGCTACTCCCACTTCGCACTGTCCCAATATGTTCATATACTGTAGTTTTTCAAATGATCCCCCACTTGCATGTCGGAGGATACCAACGTTTCACTACCCATCAGAGTGAAGCACACACTCAGATAGTGTGAAGGGAATAGAATTTAATCATAACTGGTTCCATGTGATCTTGAATGACCAAATAGTGAAAGTTTGCTTAATGGGGTCAAATATTTATTAGAGCTCATTTATAGTACATGGTAAAAAACAATTCAGACTTGTTTAATGATTCCAACTGTTAAAAAGCCTTCTTAAGATTTTATAATTCCATATGGATGGTTCTGTAATGTCATGAGAGTTAAGAATGTGTGCAATAAAATCCCATAAAACCCAGATATTAATCTGTAATACACTATTCATCAAGAATATTTCTGTAGTATAACTTGATTTTTATCATAAACTGTACTTACAAAAAAACAATGTTATTGAGATTAGTTTCACATCTAATAAGACGGGAGCAATATTGTAAGATATTACAGATAAAGATAATCCTCATATAATAAATTACAACTTTCAGGTTGAAGATGTAATTTATGAAGAGATGCCTGGAATGAAGGGGGAAGTAACTTGTAGTAAATGGGGTCTTGGACCCCTTATTACAGTACATTGTACAGATGTTCCCAATGTGGACACCCCTGTTTTATCCTTCATTATGACCCTTTACCCCATTGGGTAATACATACAGTACATACTGTATGCTATAATTTGCTGTATACAAGCAATGCTGAGGGGTGAGCCTATACTGATACAGCACTTCATCCAGCAGGAGTCTCATACCTATTGTTCATGAAATTATATTATAACAGCTCCAGTATTTTCAGCCGTGCAGGCTTTTGTGGTATGGCAAAGTTTGTGAAAGAAAAAAACATCAAATAGAAGGTAAAAGAGGAATCTCCACTTGGAGATGACTTGGTCAAGATAAATAGTAGAACTACCAAGAAAGTTATTACTCTTTATGGTCAAGAAGGAAATAATTTACCAGCATGGTACTGTAACGAACTGTATTGATTTTAAAGGAGGCATTACTATGCCAGCTGCATAAAGGTTCTTACAGATACTTGTTTACTCTAATCGCAAAAAATAAATTTGTATTAGAAGAAAATTGAGAAACAAATTTGCCCCCCACTCTCAGCCATCAAAAACGACTTGAAACTATGTGATGGAAATGTTCCTTTCTGCATAAATATCATTGTTCTTCATTTAAAAAACAAAACAATAACAATTAAGATGACTAAAATTGTAGGGTTGATATGATAATATAGTTACTGTACAATTCTACACAGATACTCAAAGTCCACAATAAAAGGATCCCTTCCTTACTGATGACAAGGCTGAATTATATTCACTTTCTAGGTTCTGATGTTTTTATTTTTTTTCAGATATATTAGGTATGATAAACAACATAACATCTTAGTTGGATAAATTACTTAATTCTGATACAAAAAACTACAATTCACCTCTTTTTAACCAAAGATAGAAACATTTTACAAAATATTACAAAAAAATCCAAATGAACACAAGAATTTCATCTCAAATTCATCTCAAAATAGTACAACAAGTAGGCATTTGCAGTGGTGATTAATACAAAAGGTTACATTTTCCCTTTACCTTGAAGTGCTTGTATTTATTTTCATAGTGAAAGAATAGCTGTTGGACTTATTATAAATATCACTATTCTTTCACAGAGAGTTTCATGCAATGTTTGAAATGTTGTCCCTCTACTTGACTCTACCATGAGTAATGAAAATCACACCATGTGGTCCAATTTCCAAGTAGGTCTGACAATGTATCAGTGACTGGAGAGGTCTCTCTGCCACCAACACTAGAGTAAAACTGAATAATACTTAGTGTGGATCTTTAATAATTATGGAATATAGGAACTGGTATGTGGACTGGCATGTTTTTAGTGTATGTTTAGTGTAAATTAACAGAAAGGGAAGTGATGATCTGTAAGCTTAGAATTCCCCAACAACATAGCAAACACATTACTATCTGTACAGTTCACTTACAACTAGACTATAATTAATTATTATGCCTCATGAATAAGCATTATCATCTTTAGTAGCAGGGTTAAGTGTAGTAGTTTAATAGCCAGATACAGTACATTCTGTATGTGAGACTGTCAGCCACCATATTCTCACAGTATCTAAGACCACTTCAGGAGACCATCTGTTGTAAAGGAAATCAATGGGATGTGCACACAAGTGGTCATTAGCTGACAAACACAGCTCTGCAGACCCTGGTGCCTTTCCATGGCAATCATGAGCACTAAAGCAACATTTACATCCTTCACTTCTAGCATATTAATGGCGCTGCCTGTTGTTTCCCCCTACTAAGGACAAGCCTGCTTGAAATGTACATTACCATTAGCAAGCTGGGCCTGGAATTCCAGACATGGCTGTAACTAGCAATTGCATAGAAATGTAACAGTGACTCAGGCTTCTGCACCAGCAGCAGTAGCATTTAATTTTTTACCCCTTTCATATTTTAATATACAGTATGTTACAGGTAAACTTTAACATCCTGGCAATGTCTGGAATTTCTAGGCATTCTATACAATCCTGATGTTTTTGGCAAAGTATGAAAAAAATGTATTTTCATATTATATTGAGAACTTGGTATTATATAAAATACTTAACGTAAGCAAAATGTATAACATTCATATTTAAAGACATGTATGAATGAAAAACATGTACATAATGCTGTTTGTTGTCAACGTATTAAAGAACTGATCTTAGCAGTACAGGCCATGAAACTGAAATTAATTTAGGCAAAGTTGTAGTAAACAAAGTGTGCAACTTTTTCAAAATAAAAAAAGATGTATGCAAAATATATATTTGCTGTCAGTATATAAATAAACTGATATTTTACTCAACTGTATTAAAACATTTAAATGATTACAAAAGTATGTAATAGCATGCAAAAAGTTTACTTATTGCAGCCAGCAGAAATAGAATGGCATCTGAAACTGCAAAGTCCCTACTTTTTCACACAAAAAAAAATCATGCATTGGCACTTTCTTTTGCACACATACTTAACAAATCCTTGTCCAGTTCCTGTAGATAGCTGATTTGAGAGATATTTCTACTGGAACGTCTTCTAATCCTATGTATCCTTTCTGTCATTCTATGAACTGTGATCTTGTATACAATTGTTTTAAACTTTCTTGTCTTGTACGTGGCTGATAAAACTCATTTCTCACATCCACGACAACAGCAAAACATTGTTAGCATCTCCACTTCCTCTATAAACCTCAGGAACAGGAACTCAAACTGTTGCACCTCACTGAATTGGTGGACAATGACTTGTCAGATTGTCTTTTCATTTTCTTTGCTTGCCCCTCAAGTTTTACTTTGGCATACATTAAAAGCGTTCGTTTGTTTACAGTAAGAGGGCACAAAACATGTCAGCCAAATCCTTCTTCCTTCTTTTCCTCACTAAAATGATCTCCACAGATAACATGAGCATGACACCGGCAGTAAAGACACTGATAACCTCCACTAGTTTGTCTGGAACACACCTGACACATGAAATCACATGACATACTTCCTTTAGATGATGTACACCATTTTGATGTTTTTTCAGTTGTCATGCTGGACTCAAGATGAGCTTGGGAAATTGTCATTAATATATTTATCGGTTGAGTAAACAATCTCTTCTAATTCTTCTTGCTTCTCAATATTTTATAAAATTTCTTGTGGGAGATTCAAAGTTTAAACCTACTTTCATTTTACAGCCAAAAAGAACTTCATAAGTTGACCTCTTTATAGCAGAGTGGTAGGCACTTTATTTGCTTAAGTAGACAGATCTTAGACCTTCAGTTCAATGTCCATTTTTCCCCTCCTGCTTCCATGTCATGATCATATTTTCAATATTAGCAAACTCTCTTCCTTTGTCAGACTGCAAGACCAAGGGAATAAATCATTCAATGAGTAAGGTGGTCCTGGTAAAGTAAAAATAAACTTGAATTCACCATCTGGATGGGTTTGAAAATCAATTAGATCGTTTTGATACCGAAAAGTTAATTCAGAACAACGAAACCTTTTACAGCCTTTTCTTGCTTTTGCTGACGAGACTCGCACAGCTGAATAAACAGTTCAATATCATGACGAGTAATATTTTTAGACCTACAGTAACTGAGAGCTCATTGATCATATTGTTATGTCCACCATGCCCATGTGGAAATGTGTCATCCGAAGTACATCAAACAATTCACTATCGGAAACATAATACTGGAAAGTACTGCTTCTTTCCTCGATCGGCTTTATGAGATTATATTTTTCTGTTGTACAACTATTACGTCAAACCCTTTTAAACGATCAGTAGTGCAGGGGTTCCTTCTTCAGTGTGCTTTTAGCATTTGCCACTTCAGCAGTTAAATACTGATTACTTTTTTCCTTAAGGAAAACACTAAGACTCAACGATACATTTTTTTCTGATAATTTGGTATGAAACTGTTCTTTCATTGTGACAACACCATCAATGTTTCTCCATTTCGAACTGACTGAAGGGTAGTGAAAACATCGTCGCTGTACATACAGTACATGGGTAAGCGTCATGCTGTGCTTCCTCAAGAAACAGCTCTCATTCCACTCACATCCTAAAATGCATTTTATATGAAATGCCTAGGTAATCTATAGATTTTTTTTCATACTTTGCCTCAGATTTGTAGACATTTTATAGAATGCCTATTAATTGTACACAAAACTTAATTTCATACTTTGCTTGTAACATATTCATCATATCCCAACTTTCATGTGATTCCCAATTAACCATCACAAAATTTAAATGTTTTTTTTCATATAAACTGTAACAATGAGGCTCTTGACCTAATGTTACCATTACTCAAAATATATTAGTTTGGTTATGTGAAAATCCATCAACACAGTGCCACAGTGCCAGAGATTTTCAATCTAATTTAAATGATGAATTATTTTAGTAAGAGTGAGTAATGTTTACACCTTTAAAGGAACTGGATCACCCACTGACACTAACTTAAAATCTGTGCATAAAGGAGAAAAGATATCACCAGCTATAGTCATTTTGCAATTTGTAGACAGGATAATAAATGCTTCTTCTTATGTGGTGGACATTTATGACATTTTCTTTTATGAGAAATTAAAAAAAATGACATGGTTCATTATTGACAGGCAGCAACAATGATTAATTATACCGTGAAAGGCTAGAGTTTTACTTTTTTCTTAAATAATTTCATTGTATTTTTTTAACAAACAATGCTCTTTCTTTTGTTTGATTTTGCTATGCAGATCAATCTCTATTTTTTCCCATTTTTATATTCCACCAAAGTGGAACTCCAACTATGAAATAGGACCCTATTTTTTCATTTTCTGAGAAATTTGGCTCACAGCAGTGACTCAAATCAAAATAATTAATGTATTGCTATGCAATAACTTCCACAGTGCCTAAGGAGAATTAGCATCAAGAGGAGAAGCAGTACATCTCTCACTGATATCTTTGCAGCCTGCAGGTGTCTGGGAACCTAGAAAACCTTGGACAGCTACAGTAATCCTATGGAACTCTTGGGTACACTTGGCTAGTAGTGACTTAACCAAGACATGAACTCACAATGTCTGGATCACAGAGCTCAAGCTAGGTCAAGACTGGCAGATCCACTCAGGAGCCCAGATTTTGTTTTATTGCTAGTCATAGAAATACAATTCTTTGCACCACAGCTAACATTTTCTGCAAAACAACTTTTAATATTAAAAAATATATAGCAAGATGTTAAACCAGCTTAGGTCTTTCTCTGGAAGGTTTTCATATATTTAATAAATTGTATTATAATTTGTAATTCCTTGCATAGTTCATACAGATAGACATTTTTTAGCATCTACACAGTCATATAAGCTATTTGGGGATGAATAAATGAGAATAGGAGCATACTTTGACACAGAGCTGCTTGAGCTAATAATTTTACAATCCTGAGAACGCTTGCTCTAGATAGTGATTTGTTTCACTGCTTAACAGCAAAATAGAATGAACCTGATGACCAAACTAAAGAGAAATTAATGCCATTGGAGATTAAAATGCATTGCTAATAGAACTGCTCTGTGATTTGATATTAAATAATCTTCTATATCCTCCTGTGTAGTCCAGAATTAAATCAAAGGAGACTGTGAACAGTGGGTAAAAGCTCTTACAGTATGCATTTTGTGCAACATTTTATTGTGCTAGGCAGACATTCTTAGTCCTTGATTCTCATACAAATTATGAGCTCCCTGTAAAAACAATTGACAACATAAAAAAGCTGAAAAATGAAATCTGCAAGCACTAAGTAAATAGTATTGAATCTCACATAATTTAAACCAAAACCCGAAAACCTCACTGGAAACTTTATGAATAAGAACAATTACATATAAATATTGATTAAAGGATATGGCAAAATTTTCTATTACAATAAGGTTAATTGTAAGACCTGGCAAATTACATTTCATTTCACTAGTGGTAATCCATAAAAGTCTCATTTAATCCATCACCTGTTTCTTTCTTTATGTTTAGAGAAAGAACATCCATTATGTGCAAGCACATCAGATGTATGTCATCCTTTAGAGCATTTGTGTTTTCTTTTAGCTTAATGTAATGTATTACTTCTTGAATTTACAATAGCCAGTAGATATATCACACTGCATCCTATGAAACCTATGAATCTAATCCTCAAAACATGGCTGCATTTTATGTTCTCTTTGCTTTTTGGCATCAGAATGATTTTTTCTGAAGGGTCTTCAGGAGATGCAGCTCACAGCATTGCAGAAGAAAAGAAGATGGGCCTTGACATGCAGAATGGAGTCTCCTTCCTTGCCCTTCTTGTGTTGTCAGTGTGCACAGCCAGATCCTGATGTGATAAGCTGCAACTAGCAGCTGAACAGAATGTGCCCTGCGCCCCAGTGCTTGGCCCCAGCTGTGCAAGAGTGTGGCGAATGCATGCTGACAGGCGGAACACCAGAGTTTCAGAAAACCCTGTCCTGCCGGCCATGAGTCTCTCTCCAGCTGGCCAGGGAGACATGAGCTGCTCTGTTGAGGTGAGGGCATGACCTTTAGTGATATCACACTCACCACCAGCTGCAGTCTGCTAGATAAGAACTAAAGCAAATTCGCTGGCTTTTTTATACTTCATGCTAGAGTTTATGGTCATGAGAGATTGATTATGCTGAGTTTCTGGGTGAATAAGAAATATTAATAAGAGGATGATGTCGCTTTAGGTATTTGTCAATGCCAATCAAAAAATATTATGTGTTATATGTACTAACATGTAGTAGGATTTTCAAATGGCAAAATGAGTTATAGTGCATACTATAAAACTTAATTATAAAACAAATTTCAAACCAGATGTAAACCTAATATGAACTTCTCTAAAGTAATATCAAGAAAAGTCAGTTGGAACTTTGAGAAACATTTTAAAAAGTCAGTTCTGACTTCGTCATACTTTGGGTGACACATGATTTTTACTGTTTTATACTTTAATGTCTTACAAAATTCTGAGTCTTGCCCAGGGTGGTCATTTTTGTTGCCACGAGACACTAGGTGGCAGAATTGTCTCTGCCTATAAATTTTGGAAAAATGTTACTGGAAGTGCCCAGTAACGATACCAGCAACAGCACAATTGCCTTAGTTTACTTTTCTAAGGAATATTAACATTTCCAGGGCCACCAGGCAGAGATTGTAAAGATGAATTACTGTATAAAGCTGCTCAAATTCAAAAGCTGGGCTTTTTCTGCAAAACACAAGCTCATACTAGACAGGTTTACCGGGACACAGAAGCCATTATATTTGTAACAAAAACTAAGGTCTTACATAAAAATCAGATCCAAATATTTGTTAACCAATACAAACTTTTGTTCTGAATGAACTGCTGTAAGGACATTAATTGAATTGAAACATGGCTGATTTAATCAAAAATTATCATTTTTATTTGTCATATGGATTTTGTGAAAAGGGTCTCAATACAAACATTGCTCAGTCTCCAAAAATGTATGGTTTCTTAACTCTAAACGTTGTTGGTATAATTCTAGAAACCATTAGGAGAATATGCAGTATGTAAAAAAGATTGTGTGCCAAGACTGCCATTTTGTTCTCAAAACTCAAGTTGCCTCTGTCTTAGGAACTGCTACACCATTTGTTTCATAACAATAAAACCTTGTTAAGAATTACATCTCACATGTAATAACAAGGTTTTCCCTAAGGTTAAATTATAGGTTAACTAAAATGATTAGATTATTCAATTAGATAATTATAATGATCTAAAAACTATTTGGCCAATTACCTCCAATCTTAGTATAATTTTTCTGACAATACGATTAATGTACTGTATGTAGAAATGGGGCTCCCATTTAAACCAAGATGGCTGCCTAACTGCCATTTTCTTCTGAATGCTAAATCTGCTGCTGTTTTAGGAATGGCTATAATGATTAAAATTCAACTTGACAGGACTAAACACGCTAAAAACAAAGTAAAAATTGCTTCTGACTTGCACTTCACATATAGCAGTAACACATTTTATTTCCAATATGGGTCATTAATTGCTCGGTACATATGAAAGATATCATTCGAGATTCCCTTTAGCTTACTCAGATTTTCACTCACCTTATTAAAGTATGTGCTTTGGCACTAGAAGCCTTCAAATCCTATTGTGTTTTTCTAGTTTGCCTTTACTTTTTTATTTGTGTAATATATGTTCTGTAACGGGCATCTTAGCTGGCCTTCAGATACATAAATACGTTTTTTTTGTCTTTGGTTCTACATCTTTATTCCATTAACCATTTTATGCTCTTCACCATAAATCATTGCCACATAGCTATCCCTTTCCAAATCTATCCAACTCCAACTCTGAAAAGCAGTGCTAATATTAACATCATTAACATAAATGAGTCACTTACAGTATAATCAATGGGACTTGAATTCCAATCATAAATAGTAAAAATGCTATCTTTTCCTATGGGTTCTGTACCACTGTTTTGATCAGTGCTAGCCACCTCAGATCCTTACCTGTCTCTCCTTACCTTAGGTTTCGCTTATGTTATTGTCTTAATCATTGACTTTACTAGGTCAAAACTCCAAAGATCTTGTTAAAATGAAAGCTCAAAGAAACCTACTGTATAATGTCTGCAGGCTTGTGACAATCATAATCACTGTGCTTGTCTTTTAGATTATTCTTGCTGTTTTGATTTTTCAATAATAACTACTTTTTCAAACAAAACTTGAGCAAACTCAAGTCAGCACAATAGGGATAATGCCTAGGTCTTTGCTGACCATTTTCCCTCCTTAACAATGCTGTCAAGACTAAAGATGGAGAAAGGAAAGAATACAGAATTGGTGAAAGAGGTCACTAATTATGTCACTTGTCAAAATAATTTTGTGCATCTTAACTAATTTATATTTATCACAGCAAAGAGGGCAAATTCTTATACAATCAATATATTTTAGTTTTAGTTTTTAGTTGTTCTTTTGCAGTTTTTGCTGATATTTAACATTTGTCACCTACTGTATAAAGTGTTTAGTTTGAACATTCAAATTTTGATTACAATTCTTAATTTAAAAATATATATACATCATATATAACTCAACAAAACAGGACATCATTGGAAAGGGTAACTACTTTTGCAAGACACTGAATATATTTTGTGCAGCTTTTTTATGATTTAACTAATGCACATGCGGAGCTGACCAAACTCTGTACAATTATTTATGGCACTGCATGGGTTTCCCACAGTGAAAAAAGCATAGTTCAGTCAGGTGGGATGTAAATTCTACATCCTCAGTCCATAAGAAGCTTCCTTATTCCTCTGATCTCTGGGGGCTGTGAAACCCAGCTGCAATAAAGATGTTGAATTTTAGATGCAAATTTTCCTGTCAGCCACAACTGATTCCCTGTAGAGACTGAAAATTAACATTAACCAGTTAATCAGAAGGACTTAGCTGAGATAGGATGGGCTAGGATCAAGTGAGCGAACAAGCAGAGGGAGTTAAAGATATCAAACAAATAATTTGTTATGCTCGTTATCCTATTCAGAAGTATTCCTATTTGTTTAAAGCCTGCTGCATTCTGCTGCCCTGTTTTGAATGTTAATGAGTTTGTTTTTACAGAGTTGGAGAGAAGTAATGCAATTTAGAAGGTGTACTCTTATCTATGACTACAATATCTGTGGCATGATTTCATTCATTTTGGCATGTTCGAAAACAAATAGAGTAAAGCATTAGAATCTCAATTGGGAATAGTGAAGTGGAGCAAAAAGTCTCAGTGGACCTCTGAGCATCAGTTGAGCATTAGAATTTCAATTGTGAATAGTGAAGTAGAGCAAAAAGACTCAGTGGACCTCTGATGTCTTGAGGACTATGTGCTAAAGAAAACCTAGCTTCCTTATTTTTGAAAGGAAGACCAAGGTATCTGTATAAAATTATACTTTTATGTTTAGCCTCAACCCTCCCAATTGGTTTTGACTGATATTATTGGACTTAAATAATATCATTTAATATAATATAATACAATACCATAATATTATATGTAATATAATAATTACACTATAATAATATAAAAAGAGCATTCTAACAAAATCAGGAAGCAATGTGTGGGACACTGTACTTAATAAATAAATATGACAGACTAATTTATTATGTTAAAGTAGCTGATGAACTTATTTGAAAAAAATATATAATTCCTTGCATTTATGAAGATTTTATATAGATCTCATGCAATTAACATATAAGGAGGGACTCAATTCATCCAGTCCCTTGGGGAGTGCAAGTTTTGCAGTCTTTGATCTGACAGCCGGAAATCCTATTGAGTTTTGAAGGCATACACAGATTCCATCTAATTGATGGCAAATATGAGTCATTAAAACAAAGCATAAAAATTGTTTCAAGGTTTTAAAATGGAAATTTCTCCAAGCTTTGTTTTTAAATTTGCAGTGTACTTTTTGAGGTCCCTACATTTAATAAGAAAGTATCATAATAGGTAAGTAGTGTTTTGAAAAAAAAACTATAAAATGTCAAGAGTTAGCTAAATTTAAAGATGAACCTAAACCAAAAATCTCCCATTGACTGGATGTTGATGGTATAAGATACCATAGGTTATGTCAGTGGTTAACTGGTATTGAAACCATCCAGTAGTAGCTGAAAAATCTTTTAGCTGCCTGAAAACTACCACTCATTCTTCAGTAAACTGGTTTCCTGAACAGTATACTGTATACTTGTATCATTCCAGTGAGCTCATGTGGGCTAACATTAGATAACGAGCAGTTAGACTTGAAAAGTGCACCATACATTTTCAGCTTATTTCAATGTGTGAAGCAATTTTTTTCACTTCACTCCTGACCTAGGTGACAAGCAACAGTAAGACGAAGAAGTGATAAATCACTTCCCAAATTGAAATAAGAGAGAAATTAAGGGAGGCCAGGTTGTGCATGCCCAAAATGGAATTCACTGAGTAAATCGTGGATAATAACTTCACTCTTAAAACATGTATTTTTAATGAAAAATTATTCCTGGGGCCTGGACCTGGGTTTAATGTCTCATCTAACAAATAGTACCTACTATAGCACAGTGTCTCTAATCACCATGCTGGCATATTGGACTGCGAATTCTGAACCAGAAGAAAAAGTGCCTCCTCAGAGGTCTCCCATTCCAGCACTAATCAGACCCAGCCTTGCTTACCTTCCAAGATCTGATACTAAGAAAGTGTTCTTGAAATAAGATTGAAAGACTGGAAAGACTGATTTAGATTAAATGTTGTACCTTTAGGTACTAAATGCAACAGCATTTTTGAATATGCACAAGACAAAAATACTGTGTTTTCAGTGAAAAAAATACTTAAGATATTTTATTTTGCAGAACAACATGGCAGTAATGGTGAAAGGAAATTATTTTTTTGCGTTTTGGAAGAGGACGGTATTTTAAACCCATGACATATTTTTTTATTTACAGGGCCCTCGTGTCTGTGGTATCATTTAATTTCTAGAAATCAATACATTAAGAATGCTCTGAGAAGGTTTGAGAAGATATTGAGATAAACTTCAGAACTTTCAACTTTTCCAAGTATAGCAAACAACAAAATAAAATTGAACAAGTATAAATGATGAACTGGTCCTTTGTTGAAGGCAAACTTTGCTGAAGTTTCTCTCCAATAGTTATAATTTGTCATAGCAAGTGACACAATCTCTCTTTTGCTCTGTGTCAAATTATTGAACTCCATTTTCCATATTTAGAATTGTACCTGTAGCAACAATTAGTTTTTATACAATTATATTTTTTTATCTGATGTATCTACTAGTAGGTGCTAAACGTCTCAGGGACAGGTTCAGAAGGATGAGGGACTAGGAGTCTTCCTAGGCCTTAGTGGTCTTATTTGTTTTCATGGCAGTTCTAGGCATCTCATCATTTTTGCAACTCTCAGAACTACAAGGATGCTGTCTGAATTTGGTGCTAGATGATTGAATAATGAACCTAGGTACACAATTCCATTCATACTGAGGCAGGAAGTGACACAAGGTACCACAGTGCTTTGGAAACATGTTTTTCTCTATGAGCTATATATTTTACATTAGCAAAATTACAAGGTATCGCTTGCTTTCAGAATCATTATAACTAGATTATAATTATACATTATAATTATAACTAGGCAAAAATACAGTTACGAGATATCCAACAATTTTTGTTGAAGAGTTTTAGAAATGGGGGCACTAAACATTAAAGCAACTATTCAAATATTGAGCAAATTACTGAACACTAAAAGCAAGACAATATATTATGGAGTTAAAAAATCAACTGCAGTTGATATTTCAACATATTAAGTAAGCCTGAAACAATACCTTCAATCTACTTGAAGTTCAGAGGTTGTGTCATCAGGGAACATACATGTAGTTCAGATTTGCATAATAATTTTGTCTTTTTCCCGGATGCTAGGAAGAACTGGTGACCTTCACAGTTTGAAAAGAACAGGATCCATAATTATATTCATGTATCTTTATATTCAATAATGCCTTTTTGTCATTATTTATATGTTTATATACAGTACTTTATGCCTACAAGAACCATTTGTTTACAGTAAGTCCTATTTCATAATTTAATTTCCTTTAGTTTGATATTGGAAGTGCATTTCAAAATGAGAAGAGGAGGCACTTCTTTACCTTAATGGCAGTATAGAAGAAGCTACTAAACCATGTTCCATCCATGATGTACATGACTTGAAATGATACCCTGCCTTCATTCACAAAAATGGTTAGAGTAGATTCTTGAATCAATTAACTACAGGGTACGATATTGTTTAGATGGGGGCAGTGGTACGAAGCCCAGGAGGGGCCATCAGTAGGAAAAATAAGTTATATCAGGGGAACGATTTACAAATCTCGCCCACAAGATAATGAATCCGTTCCTACGATTTACAGTTTGTACGCATGAAATAACTAAATCGTTCTCTCATTTTCTTTAATTCGTGTGCATGAAATTACGTTTTCCTTAGTTTTCTTTGTGTCACGGAAGTCACATGCACGAAGAAAGTTTCTAAAATACCAGCATTATCCCCAGCTCTGAGCAAACACTATCAAACTCTAGTTAACAGGTTACCACGTCTTGATATACATATAATAGCCTATAAAGATGCAACAATGTGTTAACTAATGTTTGATAAAATTAAGATACTTTCAGGACAGTAGGTCTTTGAGCCGAAGATAATGCTGGCATTTTATGTGCATGAGACTTCTGCGACACAAAGAAAATGAAGGAAAGAGTTAGAAAACGTTGTTTCGTGCGCACGAATTAAAGAAAACAAGGGAATGATTTAGTTATTTTCGTGCACATGAACTATAAATCGTAGGAACAAATTGTAAATTATTCCCACAATATAACTTTTTTTTTCCTACTGATGGCTCCTCCCTGGCTCCATACAATGGCCTCCTCATTTTTGTAATTTTATTTGTGTTCTTGTGACCCACCAAAAATACCCATTGATAGCATTTTTTTACAAACAGAAAGGGTAGACTTGTTTTCTTTCCTAATATTTAAACATATGCATACCTATAAATTAAACAACAGCAGATGAAAATTCAGGACACAAAATGTAATTTACAAAGTCTCCAGTCATGATTATAATCACCATCTTTATACCTTTCTCTTACAGATTTTTAAGTGTATGCTTCGGGTATATCCTAAGTTAACTGATCCTGGCAGTCAATCAATCCCTGTGAGGGACAAACTGTCCTCATCCCAGAGTCTCACTTGACAAATATCAACAACTTTAAATTACATTGTATCCATCTTTATTTTAGTGTGTGAAATAGTATAACATTAAATGTTTTTTGATCCAGCAATATGTAATCTAAAACAATGACAATTTTATTCTAATACAAATCTTTTTCTAGGGAATATAAATGCAGGCATAAACATGCTTACAGACAATGCAAAAAAAAAAATAGGGCTTAAAGGAATTATATTGCAACAAAGAGTTACAGTGAAAGTTTTTTTTTTCCAATCAAGATCCTTCTTGATAATGGTATTATTAAAAATTGGTTTCCTTACACGTGAAACCAAAAGATTGGAAATTAAATGTTTTTTTTTTGGAAAATAAGACAGGTAACTGTTCCTATTCTCTCAATTAATATACTGTTTTCACAACATTTTCAGACATTGACATAAAGTTTTTCATTGCTTTTTTGCCCAAAGCTGTAATTGACATTTTAGGAAAAATCATGTTTACAGTAGATGTTGTTCAGTGAGGGTTTTTTTTTGCTATTTTTCATTGATATCATTCAACTTTACTGGACTGGCTCTGAGAGAGAAGTGAAAAAATTAGAAAAGGGTAAATGAAAAGAACATAACTTATTGTGAAAGCAAAACAAAAAAGAAAAAGCTGAGCATTAAAACTGGCAGACAAGTTTGCTCAATAATTTTAGATTGTGTGCTATCCCAAGGGACTCTGGCAGACTGCCACTGAGGTCAAATCAGTATTCTCAAGTTCTCTAAGCCTAATTTTGAAAACCAAAAGAAAGATGACCTAAAATGCGCCTTGTCTGTGTTTCTGAAACTCTAAAACCTCTTTGCTTCACTATCTAATTCTCCTCACAATGAGAATTAAGGAGTGATAGACTTTGATACCCCTGTAAGCAGTGGGAAGGGAGCCCAGACAACTGGAGGCTTTATTACTCATTGAAGCTCTGAAAAGCCAGCAGTGCTACAGCTGCAGCTACTTCTGGAGAAAGTCCAAGGCAAGTAAGCCCATTGCCTGTAATGGCCATTTTATACACATAATACCAGCAGTCAAATGTAAGCCAGAAAGTGCTATAAAATTCCACCTCCTACAAAGATGTTATTACAATCCAGAGTACAGTTTTAACTAAAAAAGAGCTGTGGCCTGAGTTAGTCTTGTGTAAGAGTGAAAAGATTATAGAACTATTTGAGATTTATTGTGAACTCAGTGATTCTTTACTCCTGTTGTGGCACAAAACAGAGAAACCTTCCTCAGATTACCTAAACACTCAGATAGCTGTAATTAATGATAATTTCACTCCTCTTACTTCCTTACATTCAAATAAAACTGGAAACACTATAAATATAAACATAAGAAAAAATACAATTTTTTGGTAGTTTAGTAGCTAAATGACTCAGAATGGCCTAATCCACCCAGCTGGGGGAATAAATTGGCTATCCTTAACTATGTAAGGAAGCATTTCCTATTCTTCATCTTAAATGAATTTTCTTGTACTTTCCTATTGTGACTCTGTGAGACTTGTTCCAATACTAAGCTTGAATTGGTCCCCTGAGTTGACCCTATCTCTTTTGTTTTAGACTGAAGACATTTAGCGTCCATAACTTGTATCTGACAATTCCTAAAACAGGCATCATTCAAAATGAGCATAATATTCTACATGGTGCCTTAGTAGTGCATTGTAAAGCTTGAACATAACTCTTCTTGATTTAAATTCCAACAAGTAAGTTAAACAAAACCTTCAATGTTGTCTATAGGAGGTTTTGCTTAACTTGTTACTTTTAAAATGCAATTGTTTTTTAAACAGTCTTCTAGTTGAACTCTATCAGTTCTTTCCATAACTTTACTAGCAACAGAAGTAAGACTCATTGGTCTATAGTTTCCTGGTTCCATTTCGTAATCCTCTTTTTGAGTTAGATTTAATTTGCAGTTCTCTGGTCTGTGGGTACAGCACTAAATTTTCATATTATGGGTCTATGAATAATATTTCTTGCTTCTGAGAGGATTAAGTTCTACTGTACATGATGATAAATTTCCAAAAACAGTTTTTTTTGTCCTCTGAATCAGAACAATATACAGTAGTTGCTATTACTATTATTCATTATGTGACAGGCTTTTGTGTGTTCTTGATTGTACAGTATGTTCTAGTTTTTCATTTTATAATATTGCTAGATGAATCTATTCCAATAAAATTTGTTACTTTAGAGAATCATCAAGGCTGACATTCAGCACATGATGTGGAGCAAACATATGTCTATTGTACAGGCTTCCCTTTGGTAAATTTGGTTAATGTTCTGAACATTGGTTGATTGTAATATTCTCCTACAGTATACCATACCTCCTTGCATCCAGTTCACATGCTGTATATATAGATATCACACATACTGTAGTCAACATACTTCTAAATACTGTAATACAGACACAAATTACAAGAGGAAAATAATCTAGTATGTGTTACATTCAACAACAAGTACATTTTTGGGAATTCAAATAATTGCCTTGGGATTTGGATTAGAGTTTTAAGGTGTTGTCATTACAATATGCTCAGATATACTGTATCTACTCTTCCTAGTTTTCTTATGAAACTGGTAGACAGTGCAAACAGAACAGCCAAAATTTAATCTCTGTTAAAATGTAACAAAACTGGTGTGTGAAAGCAAGTAGAATGAATTGGAAAACTGAAAACATAACACAGAAAGGTAATGTATCACATAAACAACCTTTGCTCTTTGTACACAGGCTCAGGCAGACTGTCAATACTGAAATGAGCAGAAAACCTCTCTGCAATTATGGAACTATGTGGCACTTAAATCATTTAATATCAGTTGGCATTACACTATTAAATTTAATAGTTAAAACGTACACCAACCTAAATCTATGCACAACCACAGCTCTGAAATATACAGCTACAGTATTTTTTAACAAAATTACTTTTTTTCTGAAAATAATATTTTATCTCTGAGGTGCATACAGTATATTTATGATGATATCAGAGTCTGCATAAAAACAGAAAGTATTTGTGTGAAGGTTATTCAACATTAAGGTTTATTGGGAAACTAAATATACTTTACATTACAGCACTAAAGTCCCACTGCTACCTTTATTTAAGGGTTGGTTCTTCCTAAGTCTACTCAGTACATTTGTTAATTTTGTAAAAAAATACAGTAACTGTATATTTCTAAATATGAGGCATTTAATATTGATATGTGGTAAGGGAAATAAGTGTTTTATAAAATATAATCGCCATCTGATAATAATTTCAAAATATCAGACTAAATAAATGAATTAATTTACAAATTAATTTCTGAAATATTTAATACAGTAAATTAAGAAGGTTGATGAAGAATCATTAAAAAAGAAACCTCATCAGGCTGCTCAACAGAAAATCACAGAACCTTTAATTAATCTGATAAAATTTGATAAAAAACAAAGGGGGTGAGGATGGACAGTGAAAATAAAAATTACAGAAACTTCTCTCAACCTGATGAAGGCTGAAAATAGCCTCCTAATTGTCTCCCTACATGTTCAACATACTGTAAGTACCTGGATGCATCAGATGAAACAAGTTGCTGGTTATGAACTCAAAGTACGCCTAGGATGGCTAAGCATTTGTGAATGTTCCCATCTGAGTGTGTTCATATAAATTGTTGTTTATGGCTTATCTGATGCAGATGCTGAAGCTAGAACTTGAATGTTTACAACCTCTACATGTTCTAATCCACAAAACAAAAACACCAGGAAATACACATCAGAGCTTTCATCCACTCTTACATTTTTGTTTTACTGCTTATTGCACCACTTCAAGAGATGTTTTACACAGCTAATGATACTCATTGATCAATGACCACATTTTGAAGAAACAGGTCTCATGCTTGAAGTAACATGATCTTAAACTCAGTCCTGTCACCTGTAAAAGTTTGTAGATGAAAGTCGTGACCAAAGACTGTAGGATGGAGCCTACTAAGCAAAAGGACGTGGATGAATAATAGATTTTTCCAGCAAAAAGAAGAAAAGAATATTTGAACTTGAAGTACATTAAAAGGTTTATATTAGTGTAAGAGGTACAGCAATTCCCATACTGTAACTAACTGGAATTTACTGTTACTTAGTGGAAGGAAGGTCCTATGTCAATCATCAATGTGGTGTACTGATGTTTTAGAAACCCAGTCCTTTTCTTCCACACTTGGATGACAAGGCTATTTTGGGGGAATTGGAGATCAGAGGGGAATGGCATATTACACTGAGTTGGGATGTTAATCCAGATTACCACAGAAAACTTCATTTGCAATAAATAAAGGCCAGAGGACATCTGCCTTGTCATCAAAAATGGATAAAGAAAAGCACTCTTTTTCTCTTTCATCCTTCTAAGATATGGGTACATATGCTTTTATTTGACATTATGGTCACAGTATATAATTGTACTGGATTTTGCTGCTGTGCTGAGAAAGAACAACAGACGGCAGTGCACTGAATAAAACAGTGCTTCTTCCATTGAAGGTGTCAGTTTGGGTATCTAACTAGTATCATGTGGCCTTTTTATTTTTCTGTGTTTCATAAAATTTAGACTTCTATGTTTCCTGGCATCTGAGCAGAGCAACAGCTATATGGCTATTATTGTTTGACTGGCTGGAATCGAAAGGATGGCATGCAACTGTCTGGATTTCAATTTCCTCTGCAACAATGACTCCTTTGGTCTTCCAGCAAGGTACAAGAGGCAGTTAATTAATCAGTAATTCTCATTATTATATATTGTGGTAGATCCTTGATTCTGAAAGCATACCTCAGAGATCTTTACTCATTAAAACATGTAACTTCAACATGGATGTAAAAATCATTCTAAATTTAAACTTTTGCAATAAAAAGCAATGAAACAAAATAAATAAAAAGCTTAGCTCTTCATTCAAATTCTAGTTAGACTTCCTCATAATCTCACTATAAACACAACTGGGTGGTTAAGCAGCTCTAAACCTACTACCCTTTCACACATATCTACAAACAGGAGACACTTCAAATGTTTGCAACACTTTTTATTAAGTGGAAGGGCAGCTGTACCAACATCAGTGTTGTCTACTAAGCAGGCAGCACAAGAATTAAAGCTATGCTCTGTTATCAGCTTCCCTTGGACTGTTATGTCACTCAGAATTTTGGTACTCAGGCTAGTACGCAGTTGATAATTATAAGACCTTCCACATTCTCTAAGGAAAATGTCTCTCTAACCAGACACTCCACCCCTCACCAATCTTACCCCATACTTTGTCACAGCAATGTTTATGTATCACTCTACTTGGGGATGTTAAACCCCCATGGACTCTTATAAAAACCATCTGCAGGTCCTAAACACTCTATGCCATTAATTCCTGGCTGTGTAAGTCATCTTTAGTGGCATCACACATGCCTGCGATCAGTGTGAGCGATAGATGAACAGTGTTAAATTTGAGCTTAAGCTACACAATAGAGCTTGTATAGTAATGAACAACAAGCAGGCTCTGTGGGTAGCTCATTCAGTCCATCTTATGATCTCAGGGAGTGCCTGGAGCTTTTGAATTAGTGGGGAGTTTCATTATGTAAACTCCTCAAGTGAATAAACTTGATATCCAACAAAGCTGTCTATTATATGACTAGATGGATCTTTACCAGAGGGTATTCATTCATAGTGTTGCCTCATCAGCTACATTAAGTTTCTTTGGAAAGCAGACCATGTGAGAAAAAAATGAAACATTTCCTTGAACATGTGTGAGGACTGCGTACAATGAAGAACATATTTTTCTTTTACAATACAGAAACAATATACAGTATAAAAAGGTAACAAAATAAGCCTAACTAAACCCAGTTAAAGAAGTGCTTTATCTGCTGACCTGAAAGACTGAAGTCAGAGGTCAGCAGTCGAAGTCTTCATGCCTCTTTCAGTTTATTTAATTATTTATCATACTTGGAGTTTGTTTCCTTAAATTCCCAGGAGTTTTGCCAAGTTTCCAGACTGTTTTCTCAATCTGATCTTAAATCAGCCCATTGATTAACGCAGATGCTTCCAAAACTCAAGGTTTTCAGGTTTTTGGGTGGCATCTTGAAGAAAACCACAAGCTGAGTAATGTTTAAATGTTTGGTAACATACTGTAACTTTTGCCTTTTGTGAGCTCACTGCTTCAATGACTTGAGAAAATGTTCTTGTTTGTATTCAAGTTTGTATACTGTAGTCATGTTATGCAGCCTAATCAGCACTCCACCATGAAGATATAAACATAGAACATGTTATTTGCTATACATACTGCATTTTATACCTGTTTCAGTGTACACAGATTTTGTGCAACTGTACAACAACAGCTATGGGAAACAAAACTGTGCAAGGAGCATGAAAATTAGCAACTAAGTTATCCCCCAGAGCAGGGGCTGTATGGTGTTGGAAAATGTACATCAAGACAGCCTCTTGCATTCTTGGAATAGCAAAGTCTATGCAAAACCACCATGGGAAACAACACAATGCGTATCTTGGAAATCAAGCCAATGGAACCATCAGTATATTGTGACAAACAAGAGACAAAAAGTATCCCTGTTTCTACAGTTGTACTACAAAGGAAGTACACCTTGTGAACATTTGAAACAACAAAATCCATTTTTCTGTTATTATTTTCTGAATGGGGGTTAGAACATCTGCAGAGGTCTGCCTCAACTAATCACTGAAGTGGGAGGAAATAACAGAATCATTCACATCAAATGAGAGTAGAATGGATTTTTTCCCCATTTTTAGTTGTTGTTGTACTAATAATGTGCAAAACCTAAAGAAATTAAAATAGTTGATTTTACTTGACTACAAGAATCAAATAATTTGACAACTACCACATAGTAAAGTCTCCTCATTCAAAAATGATGAACACATCACAGTAGAATCTGAATGATCAATTTGGCTGTTTCAATCAGCATTGTCTGAAACTAATTGTCTAATTGTTTTGACAAAATATTTTCTTCAGTTCTATTAGCATTCATTTGCATATGTTTGTACATCTCTAAACAAGCCAGTAAAACATATGAAATACAGTTACAAAACAGATAATAGCTGATATATTCAAAGAAGATTAATATCTGATATTTTAAAAAGGCAATACTGTCTGCAAGCAGTTCAGCCAAAGCCCCTTGATTTGCATAAAAATGATTATATTCTATGTGCATTCAGCCTGTAGTAACTTACTCCTGAACACAATCTTACAGTCATTGAAAGGAAATCCCCCACCCTTTTTAAAATAGTACACACAGAATTAGATTGAAACCTAAATCACATTAGCATTTCATGCACAAGCCCAATGTCATTAGTTAAGATCCTAATTGCATTACACAGTCACTCAGAAATGAATGATGTGCAGGAAAAAAAATGATCTATAAATACAAATGTATGACATTAGATCTGTCAGCTGCATACATCTTCATAAATACGTGTCCTTGTGCTTTTGTTTTCTGCAACTACTAGAAAATATTCTTCTCATCAGTTTAAGAAAGCGAGAGAAATGCTTTGTGACATTGGAGATGCAGGCAGATGTCTGAATCCAAAGCAAATGATTACTACACCTCCAAAATCCCTGGGTCTCCTGGCTATTTGATTCCTACTCCTTGAACTTATACCAGATAGCATGCATATTACAGTCCCCCACTGTACAATCCTGAAATACACTATACAAACATGCAAAAGAATGCTGTCCATCTCACTTATGGAACCAACAAGCAATGGAGGGGAGGGTAATCAGGAAAGACAATCAAATTTTGACCCCTAACACGAAAGCAAAACTTCATATTATGTTGCCAAAAAATGAGGACCACCTCACAAGACTGTAATCAACTGCTTAGGAACTGTACTAAAAATACAATACACTACCATGCCAGTTTGTATGTAAACTGAGATTTAGTATGTGCTAGGAACAACAACGTGAAAGCAGGCCTCCGTTATTTATTTTAAAAAAGTAAAATAAACCACTCCTCATACATAAGTTTAGAAAAAACAACAAAAATCAGTCTTTGATTCCTCATAATTAAGGTGGAAGCAAATGTAGACATAATGTACAACCATGCACATACACAAAAGCTATAGGATTATGAATATGGAGTTTCATGGATTTGACAATACACAACTAGTAATTATTTATTGATGCATTGTTTTCTTGCCTACTTACAGTGTATGAGAAGTTAATTTATTTTGCGAAGTTTGCCTTTATATGAGCTGACAAGACACAAAAACCGAGTAAATACAGTAATTTTGCACTTATGAGGCTGGAGTAAAGACACCAGTTTGATTTTCTGAATATCACAATTCAAAAACAAACTTTGTCCTTTTATTTAGATATCTCCAATCTACGACTTAATGTAATGAATTGTTTCAAAATGGCATCAATTAAATAGCACAGGTTATTTTATGAAATATTTTATTATTTTTCTTTTTAAATGCAGTTATTAGCCACACAACAAAAATACAGATACAATGTTTGAAAACTTCACCATCATTCACACTGGTTCAAACAGCTGTTGTTCTTTTACTTTTAGCTAAATTATTTCTTTCTTTCTGGTATTTCATGTGATGATTAAAGCATGTTGAAATGAAAAATCTCAGGCAATTACTGAGAAGAATACAACATTATGGTGCATACCACACTACAGTAGCTTTGACTTGGGATAAGTCAAACAAGTTTAATGACTTTGAAAATCCTGCAAAGTTAATGTAAGGAAAAGTATTGAGAATGAGGCAAGTTCATTCAGGACCTAGAATTTGTTAGATCCATATACAGTATATCTTGACAAAATACAGTATAAACACAAAGATGGTGAAATACTTAGAAGATACTGCACCAGACATCAATAAAAAATACAATAGATATATACAGTACTGTATGATAGAAACCTTCCAGGACTTGTCTAAGTGAATACAATTTCTGAATTTTGACAATAAGGCAACCATTTTATATTTTGAAAACCAGGAAAACTATTTAAAATGAAGTGAAAATTATATTATAAAAATAGTTTGAAAGGTTTTATTATTTCATACATTTTCCTTGACACAATTGTATTTTTATATGGAGCTTAAATGATACAAAATAATATTAATATTTGATAACATTTAAAACTAAATATGTTTAATAATGATGAAAGAGATTAGTCTTTAGTTTTTTTTCACATTACTTCCCAGTAATATATATTTCCCATTAAATAGATGAATAGACACAATACGCCTACATTTTATGACTTCTGATTCTCCCTAACTACTAATGTCATCAGAATGACTAAAGTAAAAGTCATGTCCAACTTTACTACTACTTCATTTGTCATGGTTCTTATTCCTACAACATTACAGCCCACACTGGCTAAATACCTTGGTCAGAAATGCAATACAGTTGACCTCTGTGGAATACACAGCCTCCTTCAGGCTAACTTTCATCCTAAAAAGAACTTTTGGAAAAGATTTCCTATGACTGATACTTGAGGTGATGATGGGACAATACCTAATGCTTAGAGTCTCGTCATATTAAAATAAGCATGCTTTGACATCAAGGTATTATGAGCTGTACACAACATTGAGCACAAAATAGAGGACACACAAAGAAAAAATTATCTGGTATAGTTTGTCTTAATAAATAATAAGGGGGCTAATGATGGGTGTGGAAATGTTACAGAAAGCTGGACAACTTATAATAGATTTTGGGGAGTTATGATTGGTGTCAAAGGTCTGTACTTATGTTATGCAACATTATCAAAAATCAGATGATTAAGAAATATCCCATATTCCAAGACACTAATGATACAAGACATTGCATAGAGGTCTGAAAGCAGTTAAAAGTCAACAATACAAGACCAATATCTAAATGACTGAGCAATTGTTCCTTTGGTTCTCACAAAAGTGAATGACAAGTGGGTGGCCCAAATTGAAGAGACTGAATAGATCCAGGGGTTGTTTAGTTGAGGGGGGTACCTGCAGCAGAGTAGTATACCTTTCTAAAACTATGGGAAGATGAAGCACTATGGGCTTCTGTGCAAAAGAAGACTTGGCAATATTACATTATATGCATGCTTCCTTCAGTCCATCTATCAGTTCTTTCTATCCTTTTTTTGAAGTAATGTTGTAAGAATAAAAAGGGGAGCTCTAAACTTGTAGTATCAAATAGTACAGTATTATAAGATTGATTGTCCTTCTACTTTACAATTTAATTATTATAACATTTCAGAAAAGCATTCTAAAAATTTTCAGGTACATATTTAATTGTGTTTTGTATGTGTGTTTCATGTTTAATTTCTTTTTTATCAACATATATCTATTAGAAAATCAGAAATGAGTTATGTTTTACGTCCCTTCGTGCCAATACAGCTGCTGTAAAGCATATGACTAAGCTACATTTTATGCATTTCATTTATAAATATGTATTAGGCTGTGGTATTTGATTTTCATCTGATTTGCATGGATAACAACCTCCTTACAAAGATTTGATCTCAATGATAGAAACGAAGAATATGTCAAAGAAGATAAAAATGATCATCAATACAACATATGATGCAAAAGTAAGAAAGTGTAAAGGTTTTCATGTGTTCAGACACAGGCAAACGTCTGGGTAAACAATCATGCATTCAAAGAGCACTATATAATCAACAACCTCCTTTCAGTGGTACTGATGTGGGTAGCCTGGTTTGGTAGTCCATTTTGTGGAGAGAATCCAACAGTGAAAACATCATTAACCCCTTAACCTGCAAACATTTAGGATGCAGACTCCTCAGCAAATCCAGGCAACAGCAATAAATTATCTGTAACGGAAAGAGCTTCCTGCATTCAGCATCAATAACTGACGAGACGCATTTGACTTAGTAGTTTTGAAAAAAAAACGGTGACGTAATTTAGTAGGTCAAGAATGATGTTGATTCCCCTTAAAAATGATGTGTCTGGATATACAGTATTTGGACAATTTCAATAGTCAGACGTTGAACACAATTCAAATTGAAAAAAGTTGTTCTACATACTCATACTATTACCAACTCAGCACCTTAAAGAAACACTTAATCACAATTACAATATTAATATTCACTTAATAGTCTAAAAAATCATTATTCATTATTTTGATATGATTTGGATTTATAGGAAATGAATGCTAATCTGTTGAAATGAAGAAAGGACTGTTCTCTGCCTGATGTTCCTGCTTTTTACATTTGAAAATAAAAAGGAATCATAGGGAGTCAGAAAATGATTAAAAAAATAGCAGCACATTTGCTATATTAAGATTAGTAAAAAAGGCCTGAGGAGAAATTTAGCATTGCTGAGTGCTACCGATAATCTTATCTGTCATGTTTCTTGTCACCTTTTTCCTTAATACAGTACATGAAAACAGTCAGATTCTCAAAACCATAATAACCCCTCCTTAAATATGTGTTAAGTGAAAAGTCTCCAGTTATAAACAGGGAATACACCCTGGGAAAGCTAAATATGTCAGATTTGTATTGAAATGAACATGAATGAATGTGGTGGTTAATGGGCCTTTTGGATTGTTAAATTCAGCCAAATTTAATGGACATCTCCAAATTATTTCATAAATGATTCATACATATCTGTGTTTAGACCAGTTCCCTGAAATGCAAAATGTTTCTGTGTCAATATTATACACAAATAACTATACATACAATATATGTATACAATATTTAGACTATATCATATTAAAATTACAAGCATAATGCTGTGACAGTATTCTAAATTTCCATTGGTTTAGAACTGCTTTAGAATAAGTAATAATACATTAACTGTTTTCCTCCACCATTCCAAAGCTGAATCAGAGAAATCCACTGAAAAAGATTTATGGCATGCAATGACATGCTGGCTCTAATAATGGCTATAAAAACAGATGATGCTTATGCACATTTCCTTCTAGTGATGGAAAATCCAATGCATGCAAGATTCAATCTGTTTGCAAGCCAGATACAGTTTGTTTGGCTGCACCCAGCACTGATCAAGTATAATGTAGGTGAGAAAGGCTGGAAGAACAGAGGAGAGATGAGAGGACAACTCACCCAGCATTTGGCTGAACAACAGCTGCTCCAGATCTCCCAGTACTGTCACAACCAACTCAGGGTCCACCTTCAAGTAAGGTTTATTTTCCTCATCGCCGTGCCCCTTGCCAGTGGGTGCACCTGGGGTGCCTGCCTGCTTCTTATTGTTAGCCTTGGCTTTGCTGGAGAGAATCTCATCATCTGATTTGCTATCTTCTGCCGCCTCTGGGGCCTTGCTGATGGGCTTCACTTCTGCATATGGACCCCTGGGTATACGGCTTGGCTTGCCAAGATTGGAGGGTGCTGCTAGAGGACTGAAAGGTTTTGGGGGACCCGTTGGTGTTCCAGGAGCCAGTTTCCCCTGGAAGAGTGAGTGTTCTGATTTGGAGAGGTTGCGGGTCAGAGGCGCACCCCCACTCCCTTCCTTGGACTTACTCCCTTTGACATACCCTGCTCCAGGCTTGGCCATGTCATCACACCACTTGGGCTCATAAAGATGCATCTTCTTCTCTGTGTCCGTCAGGACGGAGAGGTTGGTGAGGGATTTCTGCTTGCGGAGGTTAGATGACACAGGCAGGCGCCCTTCAGAGCTGCCTGCCCGAAAGACCCTCAGTTCTGCCCGGGAAGAACCTTGTGGGGCACCGGTTTTGCCCCTTTTGGACGCCATGCTTGTCCCCTTTCCCTCTGGTTGGACGTATGCCTTGGCACTTTCCTCTAGGTCTGTCTTGATATCTACTTCGTTGCCTTTCACACTAGCCCCAAGCATCCCTCCTGCATGGAACCATTTAAAAGCATCAGTGAGGGAGAAAACAAAATCCACCACCAGTGATCCCTGTCTTGTCAGGGAGCAAATATCCCAAAAAAAAGAGGGATAGAAGAAGTCCACTCAGGCTGGATTAATCCGTTTATTTTATTTGCTCCGTTTGTAAATCCAGTCCTTTCTTCCTTTCTCGCCCTCTCCCTCCGTCTTTGGCTTGCTGCTGCTGCAGCTTCAGTGGTGACCAGTCACTCTCTTTCTCTCTCCCTCTCTCTCCCTTTCTCCCCTCCTTTCAGCAGCACACCCTCCTGCTGCTGAATTGCATAGCAGTCGAATGACAGTGGAGACAGACGCAAAGACGATCCCTCCCCTTTCTCTCCACTACCCACACCTCTCTGTTCTCTCTCTCTCTCCCTCTCGCTTTTAAAGATTCTTCACTGTGTCTCAGCAGAAAGTGTGAAACCTAAGGGGCTAGAGATAAATTACTAATCTTTGTAAAAAAGCGAATGCTTCCCTTGCTTTCCTAGTGTCTCCTGCTCTTCCATTCTCTTTCAGTCTTTTTTTATCCCTTTGTCTTTTTCTCCTCCTGTCCCTCCCCCACTTCAATTCATATTCACTAAACTTCCAATGAGGCCATAGCAGTCAGCTCAGGGTGGAAAAAAGGCTCTTCAAACTTCCTTCCATTTCATATTCAAATTAAAACTTTGTAGAACTACAAAATACAGTAGTCAAATAAGCAAGACATTGCAAGAGGAATATAAACTTTCTGTTCTACAAGAGGTCAGTGAGAATGGGAACTAGACTATCAACACAATACAAGAGAAAAATATAAATCCTACCTTATAATATATAATACAAATATAGTATAGTATGTAATTGACATCATGCATATTATATAAAGTATACACATACACGAATATATATGTATATATATATGATTTTAAATTTAATAAATGACTAAATAAATACTTTCCACTCTTTGCTTGCATTTCCTATCAAGTTCTCTTTCTTTACCCCTTCACATCTGTCTTGGCTGACATTCAGATTAATACACTGCAGCATTTCTCAATTGATGTGACAAATGAATAGGCAATTAAAGATCAGCTATTTTATGGACAAGTGAATTTAACATAGTTTTGCACTGGCCCAGTGATGAGAAGAAGAAAGAGGAGCAGAGTGAAAATGGTGACAGTTCTGTCTATGCCCCCTGCTGCTATTCCTGCAATGTTTAAAAGGGAAAAGTCACATTAATCTGACAGTGATGATAATACCACTTTGCTCCTCAAACTTATTTTGGTTCAGAACCATGTGATTAAAAAAAATAAAAATCTAGGGCACTCTATCAATCGCTGTTCTGTGACAGTCAGTTAAAATTTCACATTTGTATTCTGCTTTAAGCTGCAGACTTTAAATTCTTAATTTTTCTTAAACAACTTCAAAAGTCTGCAATTTGATCAGAAAAACCCATCTTTCAAGAAGTCACATGTCTTCCTGAATACAGATTAGCAAAAATTTATGCGGAAGTCTTTTTTAATTAAAAAAATAATTAAAAAATAAACCTAACATAATTCCAGGAAATAAATATAATACAACATTCTTCATTTTTAAAAAGAAATACATTTTAATCTTAGTTATATTGACAAGAAAAGGAGTCAGTGCTGTTAATGGCACAAGTGATGAACATTAAAGACTGAAGTGATGTTTGCTTTTCCACACTACATGTTTCCACACTACATTTCTATAAGAAATAAAATGAATATGAGATATCAATCACAAAAATCAAGAGCGCATTAGAAGCACATCAAAGAAAAATGTAGAGATTACATATAAAATTTCTAAGACAGAGCAGAAAATAAACTGAGGTGCTTAGATTATTGTACCCTATTCTCCCAGTGCCAAGGCATAGTCAATCGATACTATTGTTTTCTTGTAAGTGCAGCTCAGAGTCAAATGTGCATACAGTACATTATATTCCCATTTATAAAACAACACGTTTGATTGAATATGAGCACTGTATTATGGACATCAAGTGCTTCTGAAGCAGCACACTGTTAAACTCTGAATTATAATATTTGTTTGGTATAGAAATTGAAAAACAAATACTACATTATCCCAAACACCATTAACACTCATCAACTCATGTTCTCAGAAACCTTAAGTAAATGCACAAATTCTTCTCACTGAATCTGCTGTTATGCTACAGTAGTAGTTATTTTTTTTAAATTTAGCTACAGTATGTTGATTGTGTATAAGATAAAAAAAGAGGAAACAAGAATGCAAATCTAACATACACAACTAAATAAATCCAAAACATGTTCTCGCCTTCTTCTATTTTTTTGTCTTTGGAGGCACTGGTATATAATTTTCTATAATTCTCAACAAGCTTAAACAGATAAAATGAGTCTGGCTTCAACATACCCCAAATTATTACTTAATCTCAGAGCTTTGCAGTAATTTCCCTCTGTTTCTTATTGCAGTTAGACTATTCTAGCGAGTAAAAAACTATATAAATATTTTACAAAACCCTACCCTTCATTATTTGGGCAACTGAAAATTTAAACCAGACCCTGATGATGTTCCTTTTTTTCTGTAGAGACACAGAAAGAAGCCACACACAAGCTGACCTACCAACACAATTGTCTTTATTAAATAACTTAATTTTTTGTATGAAAATGCAACTACCTCCTCTAGTAGAAAAAGTTGCTCTCCAACTGTTTTTCTGTATAAGAGAAAAGACGTTATGACCAGTACTTGGAGGAACGTTACAATTTGCCATTCAATTAGTATATTTGCATAAATCTCCCTAGGTCCTAAACACAGCTAACCACATCTGTTTAACAGTGAAAGACAGATAATGACAGATAATGAGGGTATTTGTCTGTGATATCACTGGATACATGAAAGAAAGAACCTAAAATGAAAATTAACAAACAAAAAAGTTAGAGCATTAAAAACTGAATGTAAACAAGGTGCTACAACACCTTGACACAAATATGTATTTTTATACACCTGTACAGAAAAGTATAGGAAATTTCTGTAACAGAAATTTTTATCTTTACACATTGACCAGAAACACTGTGGTCGACATTTTAGTTCAAAATTGAATTAAAATTGCTTCCAATATTCTGCAGTTACAGAATTATTAAATTACTAAATTATTAAAAAACTGTCATTCTGGAATGATACTTATACTGTAAATCATATATTAGTTTTTTAGCAGGTGATTGATAGGGCATATCACATAAGGTTTATAACAAAATCTGACATAACTGCAATGTAAAATTCAAATCTCACTGTCAAAAACATCTTAGTATTTAATATATTCCCATTAAATCTATTTCAAGCTTATTTTTAAAAGGTTGTGCAAAACAAATTTAATGACAGGATCCCTATGAATAACTCTTGATACATTAACATTATAGTTGTGATATATATAGTGTGAAAGCTACTGTACACCTTTCTAAAAAGACCCTCTTTATACAAATATAATAACACTGAAAAATACACATGAGAGGGGAGTCTATAGTCATACAGACAGGATTTGAATGAAAGTCACTAAATACATTGTGGAATAGTGTATGAACTATATGCTCAGTCAGCTGTAGTCAAACAGGGCATCCTTTCAGAGCCACTTTCTCCTGTCTCCTCCTAGTTATAGTATACAGCAATTTTCAGACATTGACAAGACGATTGAAGGCTCCAGGAGGCTGGAAATGTGTTGAGCCAGTGTACTTTATCATAAAGACATTCATTTTTTTAGTGACTTCAGGAAATACAAAGACATATTTGTTTCAGAAACAACCTTCTCACTCGGTTGCTTACTGTAAACAGTTGCTTGTTTATTCACAAGATTAGAGTCTAAACTTTGGAGACTGAATATTCACAAACTACAGTATATGAACTTTAGGCTGCAGAGTGGAGACTATGAGCCTCACAATAATCACAGTGGAAACTTTCATGACTTATGGCACTGACAAGACTGTAAAGCAGAACTGATCTTAACGGTCACGGGTTGGAAAGCATTCGAAAATGTGTTAATTTTTATAATCCTTCAATTTAAAAAATCTTGAAAAAATTGATTTAAAACACTTTCTTAGCTCATTGTTTTCATGTAATATCATGATACTAAATGATGATAAAAATAAATGGTGAAATTACGTTGTGTATAGATAAAAACAGAAAGATCAGTACATCATACAGTATATCACCCATGCAAACAACAAAAAATATCCATAACTATTTTGGCTCATTAGGCCTAGAGCTTCTCTGGAAATATTTTTGGTATTGATTTTTAAGTTTGGTCAAATCAATAAGTACTTTTTACTACTTCTTGAGGTATATTCTGTATCAAAACCTATACTGAATACACAGGGTGTAAGGGAGACAGGCACTGAGGCAGCTCTGTATAAGGCTGAAAATAATAAACAAAGGAGATTAGCCTTTTTCCTCATGTAGAAGAAACACCAGCATAACCTATCAAACCTTATGTGCTTGTCTTTGGGAGGAAACTAGAGCACCTTACAAAAACGCACAGGAGCACAAAAAAAAAGAATGTGCAAATCCCATACAGACTGAAGACCCTGGTCAGAATTGTACCCAGAACCCAGCTGTGAGGCAGCAGTTATAACCAATATGCCACCCTGTCCACCCTGTTTACTGTAATGTGAAAAAAATAAACAAAAATGAAAGACAAATTGTATGATACTCATTGCACATTTCATCACTTTTAACATTTTTTTGGGTCTCCTCTGAACATTTCTGACATTTTTTTGGTTGAACAGAAGTCTAACACATACAGTATGCTGATTATTTGTAAGACCTAGTACACACAAGCATGGCTCCTATAATTAACTAAAGCATACAATCATGCAGAAACATAGGATATAACACAGAAAAATAGAAGGAAACTGCTTTTATATTTTCAGGATATCCTGGTATAAATCAAATTTGGCCTCACATCCCTTTTAGATGGATGTACGAAAGCGGACTTCCTGCTGTTACTCTGTCTTTGAAATGTGTCTGTGCTTTGATACAAAAGGAAGCACATGGAACTGATGTCTGCTGATGCTGAAAAAAGTGTCAATATCAAAACATGTGACATTATATTAACTTGCAAAAAACATAATTGAAATACAGTGAGAATATGGTTACCAGTTTGGAATATTCTTTGGTTTAAAATACACTGCCTTGGCTAAATGAAAAAAGTACCCCAAACAGTTATTATTCTTGAATATGAAAGTTCATAGCTAAATTTCTAATTTGAATCCAAAAGTTTTTTAGTGTACTTTAGACATAACCCCCTCTTTGACTGCTATGAGGAGTACAACAGAATAAATAGACTTAAAAGGAAATGTACAGTACTAAATGTTTCTAGAAAATAAGAGCATAAATAATGTTGTAAATAATTAATAAACATAAATGAATCAGGAATCTAATGAAACTTTCCCATTACTTAATGTTGGCTGGTTTCCTTTATAAATTGTAACAGTAAAATTATCTCCATACAATAATTACTAACACGCACATTCATGCTTTAATTCTCTCTAATAATTCAATACTTTATACTATCCATCATTTTATGCTTTTAAAGGATGATTTAATTTAGCATAAACTGTCCACCAGTAGTTTTCTGTTTTCAGTTTTCAAAATGGATAGAGTAAAAAGTTGACAGTCCCTAAACACAAAAGGTGAATTTTAAGGAGAAGCAGGAAAAAAATGACTCTCTTAAAAGGGTTTGTGCAACCTTGTAACCCTAGAGGAGAATTGCTAAACTCCAGAACCTAAGAAGCTTGTTGCAAAAGAAAAAAAAAACAGGGAACATCTACAAAATTCATTGCTTTTCAATCTCTGATGCACATACAGTACTTGGGCAGGAGAGATGCTGATTTAGTGAAACCCTGAACTAAGGATTTCTCTGCAGTATTAAACTGCAAAGAAAGAGTTCTGTATAATCTAAATTCATGGGACAAGAAACAAATGCACTGTTGATTTTTATATCATCATTAGGCAAACACGGCTATGTGCTGACAATTGTTCATTCTATATTTCTCAAAATAACAAGACGCCTCTTCACTGAATGCAGTTAATCAAGTGTGGCTTTGTTTTTTATAGACGCCCCCTTAACAGAGCATCTCTTTTTATATTCCTTGCACACATCTCCCAGGAGTATCCCACAATCCTCCACTGCAGTAGCATGTTGCATGGAAACGGCACAGCCTGCCTGGCAGTGCTGAAGAGTTAAAATTAAACACAAAGCTGAGTCTCTCATAGTACAATATAAAATAATCAATTATGTATTTTATTAAAGAATGTGTGATCTTATTATGAAATGTGAGGTAAAATCCTACAATATGTAATGTAAAAATAGGTCAATCCTATCTCTGCAGTATAATTCAAGGTAGGCTTGATTAGTAAGAAGGGGATTATACCATTTCAGAAGGTTGGCATGGTGATTTCAGGGTGTGTATGTAATTGTATCTCCATGCAGACTGGTGTGTGAAAGATGGAAGCTATACTGTCTGCTGCATCATATTAGACTATAATTCAATTAGGTTTATGGATCCCTTGTCAAACTCTTACATACATAGTTACTTGGTCTGGCTGAACAGTTTCTGACAACAGAACTTAGTCTGCACTCGCCCTATCTCAGCATGCACTAACAGTCAGTTGGGTTGATCTTTATGTGATATGGATGTTTGGCTCTGCAGAAGCCAATTAAGCCATATATCTTGACTGAAAGGGGCATTACATGGTTTGTCTTGTCTTCCTTTTTGTTATACAAGACAAGACAGGGAATGGTCAATTTCTGCTCCAGGCAGAAAATAGTTCACCAGCTCCTATCCTGTACCTCCAATGAGTCAGTCAGAACAGTTTGTGTTTCAACAGTCATAGTCTATATTATGAGAAAGTAATTTCAGTGTTATTACTAGAGCCATACACCGGTGTATGCACTAGAGTATGACACACAATAGTATATAAAAAATATACAATTTTATAGACAGGTAAATACTGCATGTGTATTAACACAACTGTCTGTATAATTTGCGGGTATTTGGAAACATTTATCATCTGTAGCTTAATATCTTTAAAAATACCATCAGTTTAAACAATAGATCACACCTGTGAAAGGTCCTGTGAAACAGTGTACTGAATGTGTGTATAAAAAAACAGCAATTTTAAGAGACGTGATAAGCACAGATCACAGAAGATCCATAAGGAAAGACACTTAGAATAAAAACATTTTTTTCACAATTCAGCAAAGCTGTTGGATAACAAATTCTTATAATTTAATGCCAGTAGCCATGTCACCCTGCAATTCACAACTGGCAACCCACTGAAGCTAAGCACGTGTGAGCCTGGTCAGTACCTGAATGGGAGACCTTCTGGGGAAAACTAAGGTTGCTGCTGGAAGAGGTGGGGCCAGCCGGGGGCGCTCACCCTGCAGTCTATGTGGGTCCTAATGCCCCAGTATAGTGACTGGGACACTATACTGTAAAAAGGCCCTGTCCTTCGTATGAGATGTAAAACCAAGGTCCTGACTCCCTGTGGTCATTAAAAATCCCAGGGTGTTTCTGGAAAAGAGTAGGGGTATAACCTTGGCGTCCTGGCCAGATTTCCCATTGGCCCTTACCAATCATGGCCTCCTAATAATCCACATCTATGAATTGGCTTCATAACTCTGTTCTCCTCCCCACTGATAGCTGATGTGTGGTGAGTGTTCTGCCGCACTATGTCTGCTGTCGCATCATCCAGGTGGATCCTGCAAATTGGTGGTGGTGGAGGGGAGTCTCCATTACCTGTAAAGCGCTTTGAGTGGAGTGTCCAGAAAAGCGCTATATAAGTGTAAGCTATTATTATTATCTTATAATTTTTCTGTTGTATTAATAATTTTATTGTCTAAACATGCATCTTCTATCAACTTTTTCTTTTCATCTTTTTATTTTAGTGCATAATAATGCAAGGTAAAATAATATTTTAATGGCTATCATAAACCAGGTGTTTTACATGTACAGTAGATAAACATACTATTGTATATGCTACATCCATCCATTTTCTAACTGCTTCATGCAATTTAGGGTCTCAGGGGAGCTGGAGCCTATCCCGGCAAGCAGATGCCAAAGATGGCTCAAGGTGAGGTACACCCTGGATGGGATGCCAGTCCATCCCATGGCAGACAGATACAGACACATACTCACACCAGGATCAGCTTCCTCAGAAGCCAATTAACCTACCAACTCACTATTACAGAAGCACCACAGCCATCATAATTCCTCTAATTTTGAGAGTCATAGTGCTTATTCTTAAATCTACACTATATCATTAACCCAGTGAAATATGTGGGACAAGCTATCTTCTTATGAAAACTATCACCTCCTAATATTGATCTGGTAGGTGTTTAAAGGTTAAATGGTTGCTGTGGTTTATGTTCAACATATTTAATCATTGCATGCTTTGGTCTGAGTTAATGGTGGAAGAATTACCAAGAATTAATCTAAATACATTATATAAGAAATTAATTATTTCAATGATTCATTTATATCAGTTAAGATCTCCTCAAAGAGGTAAATACATGTAGCAATGACTCAGCAGGCTGCTCAAGCACGCTAGTGAGTTGGGGACAGTGGGATCCACAACTCTGTGTTTGCATTACTAACACAATGTTATCTCTTTAACAATTAACAATTTTAATCCTAGACAAAATTAGAAACACAAGAGGAGAAAAAGCTGATTTCATGATTTTCTAAAACAATCTGTGGCCAGTCTTTGAGGGGAGTATTAACAGCTGACCTGCCACTAGAGGCTGTTAAAGCCATCTATTAAAATAAATTCAGGGGTAATTAGTAAATTAACTCGATAATTGGTGAAGGGCTAAGAAGTCACATTCTCATAGTGAAATTATAGGAATATTTGGTATGTTGAGGGCCTCACAGTGCTAGTTGGTGTTTGGGTGTTTGGTTGCGGCCTGGGAATGCAGTTCTGGAGTTTTCCTGTTCAACAGAATAGGCACATCTTTGCAATAAGGCCTCCTGTACCTGTTTTGATGTCTATTGTGAGTTTCAAGATTCCTTGTGTGTTCAGATTACTTGAGTCACCTTAGGTACTGTACTGTTTAGTCCTACAAATGTCATTCACCACTCTGTACAGGTTATTTTTTCAATCAACACAAGAAATTTTGAACTTTTGTAAATCACATCGACCTCCTTTCTTAAGGAGCACACAGTAACTGCATTGTGAAGCTTGTTGATACCCTGGCAGTAACAGTCTCTCAACCCTGAACACTTGAAGCAATGCAGAAGATTGTCTAATCAACTGCATTTACACACAGCAGTTAAAAATCACAGTAATTACTCTGAGAACCTGGAATCAGTATTATCAATTCCACTGCCCCAATGATTTCTCTACAAAACACCTCTTGTAGATGTCAAAAAACAAACCCTAAACACAAATAAAAAATTGAGAAGTAATAGCTTAAAATTCTGTCAATTCTTCTATGCCCTACACAAGCTGTTTTCAACCCACATCCTGGAAGTATATTTTGTCTGCTGGTTTTCATTCCATCTGAGCTCTGAATCTCAAAATACTAATTTACATCTTAATTATTATGCATGGTTGTTTTAATCTTTTACTTAACTTATCTTTGGTCACTCCTGAGTGTTCCTTCCCTACCCTAACATATCCTATTATTTACTCTATTTTTCAAAGGTAGTGTTTCCAACAACATTCACACACCCTCATCTCAATAAACTTGCCATTATTGATCATTACTAGGCCTTATAGCCCTTACTAGTTGATTAATTAATAATGACCAGACATGGGAGGGAAAAACACTGTGTCAGCCACACCCACAGTGGGAACTTTTCCTTATGCAGATGTCCAATTAGTTGCATTTCAGGCAGAACCCCTGAATGAGGGCACTTCTGAAACGCAGAAATTGGAACAGGAGTGATACCAAATGAAAATCCCATTTGACCTTTTAAGAACTGAAATTGAAATTTACCCATATATTCCCCCAACAGAAACTAAAGTGTGATCAAGAATGTAGGTGGAGTGAAAACCATAAAACAACTGTTACTTCAAGACCAGGGTTGGAAAAAACTGCCCTTCTCTATAGAGCAATAAAGCTCAGGTAGCAATAGGTAACAGCAAAGTGGCAGGAGATGGTGGTATATGGCATACTTTCTCACTCTGTGAAAACCCTGATGTAAAGAGCATTGCTTGGTGGCCAAACCTGGAAGAAAATTTAACAGAGGAGTAGGGTGACTGAAGACCTAGACCAAATAACTAGACCTAAGATTCACTGTTACCTGTCACGATTGTAGTCCCTCCCCCTTAAGGGCGCTCCAACTCTTTCACTTCGGACTTGATTTTGTGCACCTGCCCCCTGTTCCAGCCTACTGCCAGCCCACCTTAAAAGCCAGACGCCCACTCTGTTCCGACTCTGCATTGGTTCCCGTACCAAACGAGTCCGGAATCTGAGTGTCTGGTCCCGTTCCCCCCTTTTCCCCCCGACCCTCCACCGGATCCTGCTTCGGTTTTTAATCCTGTTTGTCCTTGTCTCGGATGGACCGCCCAGCTTTGGACCTTTTGCCTCCTTCTTGGATTTCCATTTGGACTCTGTTTTGGATTGTTAGCCCCGGACTCACCCCCCTGAACACCTGCGCACTATGGACACGCCCTTTGTTTACATTCCCGACTCCTGCATGCTTTTTTCCCCGTGTTTTCCTCACTCATCCCCGGATTGTGTCATCTGCATAGGGTCCGGAAAGAACGCCTTTGTGGCAGTTAACTGCCAGTGTTTCTATTGACCTGTCCAATGTCATATTCCATACAAAGAAAGTTTTCAACGTACAGTTTCCCAAATTTCTGAGAGTCACCTTGACAAAAACACTATCATCCTGCCTGGATTCATCCTCTCCCACCGGCAGTGGACAAACTTAAACTTGTTCCACACAGGACTGATGTGTGGGCCTATGGAATGTATGAGCAGCTGTGCCCTGTGACTGCAGAAAAGTCCAGAAAATTAAACACAATGTCACATGAATTACGCCCGCCAAAAGTGATAAAGTACCAAGACGTCCACTAGCTCACAGCAGAAGTACAGTACCTACACTATACAGCTTCAGAATCTGGATTAAACATGTAAGACACCCTTACTCTCTGAAAAGAGAAGACATGGCCATACACAAGAATAATATTTAAAATTAATTAATTACAAAAATATTTACCCTTTCTCACATGGATAACAGATATGTTATGAAGGAAATTGATTCCATTTGCTGTCTTTTTCCCACACATCTGGAATTAATTGCTAGCCCCTTCCACTAAGTGCTCGTGGGGATCTAACAGCTGTCTGCAGAAAATATTTCAGGATAATCCCCCAGAATATCAGCAGGGTAAATAATGTCTGTGTCTGTTGAGATAGAGAATGACCAGCTGCTGCAAATTGCAGCACTGAAAATGGGAAGATGCAGGGCACCAATTTCATGGTCTTATTGGTGAGTGGGTAGACTTTTGAGACAACCATGAGAGTAGACTTTGGGAAAGACAGGATGCTGAGAAACCAGCAGATCTGATTGCAAAATGGAAAATAATAAAGCATAACCATTTCACTAAGCTGACAAAATGCCAAAAACAAAGAGGATTTAAAACATTGTAAAGCATTAACAGTGACGTCGTTTTGCACATTTCTCCACCATATGCTTAATATTAGTCTAATCCTGCCAGTTATAATCTGCCGAAAACCTGTAAACAAGGGCAGATGCTTTAGCCTTTGCAATTCCCTGTTTTTTTTAGTTTGATTGCCCAAAATAAATAAATATTCATTTATTTAACTGTTTCCAGTTACTGGTGTAGGCTTTGGCATGTTTAGAGTATGCTGGAAGCTAAATTGCTTTATCTATGGAGCACAAACACACCCTTGGAAGCTTTCCTCTCATTGCCTCTACAAGGTTTATACTTGAGGTTTATACTTTTCCAATGTGTGCTGCGTTTTCTCATTTAAGAAAATATAAAAAGGCTACTGGCCTGCTCTGTAAAGAGGAGGCCAATAAGCCATCTAGCCAATTGAATTCCTAGTAGCAAATTGATGCAAGGATCTCATCCAACTTTTTCTTGAAAGAAACCCTAGTTTTTTCTCCAACAATATGACAGGGGAGTGTCACAAATGTTGGAAAGGACGAACCGTAGAATGGCAGGAGAGCGAAAATAGACTCTATGCGTAGCGGCGAAACGGGGGTTAGGCCAGGCTTAGCAGTTCAGGAAATGCTGTATAGAAACCTATGCCCTCAGGCCATGGACAGGAGTGACCTGGTGCTAGGCGGGTCTCAGGACATCTGAACCTCAATGCTGAGCGAGTAGCAGAGCAGAAGCAGGAAGTAAATAGGCTACACAACAAGACACACCAGAAAGACATGAATAATCACAGGGAACTAGGAACAGGAGAAAAGTAGAGTGCCCTCTAGGTGTACTGGGCGTGACAGGGAGCTTGAATGTTTATCTATCGTACACAGCATTCTAAATGAGGTCTTATTAGTACCTTGTATATTTTTAACATAACATCTCATGATTTAAATGGAAAACGTATAACTATATATAATATAATAATAATTGCTTACACTTCTATAGCACTTTTCTGGACACTCCACTCAAAGGGCTTTACAGGTTATGGGGACTCCCCTCCACCACCACCTGGATGATGTGACGGCAGCCATTGTGTGCCAGAACGCTCATCACACATCAGCTATCAGTGGGGAGGAGAGCAGAGAGGTTAGCATTTTTATAGTTTCCCCACATCTAGAAAATGATAAAGATGTGTGAACATAAACACAAAAATCCTTTTCATAAGTAAATCCAAGATCAGTGTTTCTTATATTTATAACTTATATTTCTACTTCCTGCATATAATATTCTGCACCTGTTAACATTACATGTCATCTGCCAGGTGTCTTTTAAAATGACCACTTGTGCATTCTTTTTTTGGTTGTTTATGCTAATCCTCCTATTTTGGTATTAGGGGTTAAATTGACTTCTTTATTGACTAATAATAATTGCCTATCCCAGGAAAGCAATGGGTGCAAGGCAGGACATATCTTGGACAGGATGCCAGTCTATTGCAGGGCACACACACATGGCCCAATTTTCCAAGAAACCAATTAACTTACCAGTTTGTTTTTGGACTGTAGGAGAAAACTATAGCTAGTACCTTAGATCCAGAACTAAACTCTGGGCCCCAATGCTGTGAGACAGCAATCCTAAACTATGCACTACCATGACGCCCAATTTAGACAATTCTCTAGTTTAATTCTATTTATTGTCTCTATAATTTTACATGTAATAGAAGTAAGACTTGCTTGTGTGTTATTTATTGGTTTAATTTTGTTACCCTTTTTATAGATATGTGCTTCATTAGCAATTTATCCCTATCTTGAGAGCCTGCCGGAAGTGTTTTGTTAATCACCCGATGAATATGAATATCTGTGATTTTATTCTTAGAATAAACAATATATATAGACAAATATATGTAAATATATTATATATAAATATAAGCAGAAAGCATATAACTAATTTAATTGCTCTCTTTCCGTTTTTTTTTTCTTTTAAAAAGGAAAAATGAAAACTACATTAAATCCAGAGGTGTTTTGACATGAAAGATTTGCATTTATTTGTAGTTCTATTTCATTTTAAACATTTCTTTTTAACACATTTTCCCAAAAATGTCGAGTGTTTTTGAGATGATGAACTTTTCTTACAAGCATTGGCTGGTCACAGATTGGCCCTTTACAGGGCACAGGAGAGGAAATCTAGCCTCTGGCATTGTGGAGAATCTTTCAAGTTGGGGCTTTAATTACTGACAGGTCAATGGCAGCAATCATCAGCTGTCAAATCCCATTGCAACTGCCCACTAGCAGATTTCAGATTCAGTCTTGTTAAAAGAAGCTAGACAGTTGGGTAAGGACTATGTGGTCACTCATAAAAGAAATACAGAAAATATACTCTTATGTCAGTGGTTCTCAAACTGTGGTACACGTACCAGGAGTGGTACGCGGAGCGCCGCCAGCTGGTACGCCATATGACCCTGGAACTTTGTTGTGTGCGCTGAAAAGTCGGGATGGGTTTTCATATTTTCTATTTTAAGACGTGTTGAATATGTAGCCTACATACTACGATACAGTTCGCGCCAATACTTGAGTGGACACAAGAGCTACAATGTAATTCTATTACATTCTATAGGAATGTGTGCTACAAACGCAAGTGACCAATTGTATTTAAAAAAAGCTATCTCCAGCAAATAGGGAGGTAGGAGAATGTGCATGATTCTGGAACAATGCCAATGTTGTAAACACAGGAATGCATAGAAATGCGTGCTAGTAACGCTGGTAATCTTGTGAGCACAGGAAAGCATGATAGGTAACAGAAAAATATTTAAGAACTGTTCCAGGTTAATTTGAGAAAAATACACAGAGCGTCTCCGTGTGTCGCTCCCATGCGCATGAAATAAAAACTTCTTTTAACTTCTGAGACAGACTCCTGAAACGGAAACGGGGAAAAGATTGCTAAAGCAGGTAAGCCCCACACTATTTTTGACGAACCTTATTTACCGTTGGCAAAAGAGCTGGCACGTATTATGTGTGGAGAAAAAGCTGCTAAACAGCTCGACCTGCTGCCCCCTCTGAAAGACACAGTCACTCATAGAATTATTGAAATGGCGGATGATATAAAAAGTACGTTGATAGAGCACGTTAAGATGAGCAGATGCTTTTCACTGCAATAAGATGAGTCTGTAGTCGATTTGGCCAATTTGCTCGTTTACGTTAGATATGAGTTTGAGGGCATGTCCCATGAGGACTTTCTGTTCTGTAAGCCGCTACCAACAGGAACTACAGGAGAGCACACATTTCAGCTTCTGAATGAATTTATCGAAGAGAATGGCATCGACTGGATAAAATGAGTCAGAGTTTGTAAATACGGTGCTAGAGCGATGACAAGCCGACACAGCGGTGTAGTTGCACGAATTAGAGAGGTTGCTCCAGAAATGAATGGAAGCATTGCAACATCCACCATTGACCTTTGCCGTTAAGAAAATGCCTGACGATTTAAAATCTGTTAGACTCTGTTGTGAATTGTATCAAGGCTCGAAAAATGACTTCACATCTGCTTTGCTCGACTAAATAGGCTCACCCCTCTCACTAAAATGGTGTTTTTTTATTGTTTATTTTTATTAGTTGCTGTTCCTGTTTTTTTCTGTAAAGCGCTTTGAGAAGCCACCTTTAAAGGCGCTATATCAAATAAAGTTTATTATTATAATATTTATAATATGTGTGTATGAGTGTGTAGACACACGTGCGCTCATATTGGTCATTGAGATTTTCTGGGGTTCCCATGAGAAGATGACTTGTAGGTGGTACTTGGATGCTTTGGTTTGATCAGGGGTGGCACTTGGTCGAAAAAGTTTGAGAACCACTGCTCTATGTAATCTATGGTTTCCAGTTATTTCCAAAACAATGACAGTAAACTGAAAGGACATTCTTCAAGATGTTTTGCTTGAGAGCTAAATTATCATATTTTTGTGCTCTCTACAAAGTATTAGTGTAAGCGCTACATTTTATTGTGACATTGCCAATTTGATTTTTAAACAGAGACTATAGCAAAATAGAAAATTGTCTATTCCCACAAGTACACACACCAATAGTCTTGCATAAATTCGAACACAATGTAATTGACATTATGTGGCACAAGTGTACTGTAGCTCCCAATGTGTTATATAAAGACATAACAATTTCTTCAATATTCATTAATATTCATTATATTAAAAAAACAGCGTCTGTTCATCACATTTTATTAAATTACAATGTATAAAACGTATATTTACCTATATTTTCACAAAACTTCCAAAACATTGGCATGAATATAACATAGTACATTTAGAACAGGTAAGCTATGCATGATAATATAAATATGGTATTTTTAAAAGAACAAGAGGTGTTTAGCAAAAAAATATGTCCACAACTCTTGTAATGTTTAAAGATATAGTGATATGACCCAGAAAATGCGTTCTTAAGATTGTTTTTTGAACGATGGTACAGGCTATTAAATATTGTTTTATCACATATTAATGCTGTACCTTTTTAATTACCTTTAATAGCTGTGGTGTTTATTTAAGGGTGGCAACTATTAAAGAGAAGCATTTATTATATTTAATGTTCTATATTATGTTCAATGTTTTCAAGAGTCATCTTGCTAAGGCAACAGCATCACACATTTCCCAATTTTTGAATTGTTTTTCACCATATTATTTTCTTCCAGAAATGGACTGGATGGCTGAATCTCTACTATAAGAGAGGATACTTTGTAGAGGTAGAGGAGAGCTCATCAGAGCCTTCATAAATGTGATGGTTTTTTTCTGGAATCACATTTGGACAGCACTGTTGTATGGTATGCCTTCTCGGACATCCAATTCTGCTATTTTCAGAACCCTCAAATGTTATCTTATTATGCTCCTCCTTATCTTTTTGCCTTTAAATGTTATATTTACTTATGAGTAATATTTATTCAAAGCTAAAAAACAGGCACATAGTAAAACTGAAAAATGCAAAATTTGCAACAGATACAGATTAAACTGCAAAATGAAAATCTGCCAAATTTTGAGCAGACCTATTGTCTCATAATATAACCCCTTGACCTCCACTTATGCAGACAGAAGGTGGATGTTGATTTGTGGATCAGGTTACCGAACCCAATCATATACATCTGTTTCCATTCTCTTCAGACTATTAGATGATATGAAATAAATACTGTGCACTTTCAATAACTCTCTTAAAATTAATTCTCAGTTTTCATTAAAAGTTTTAGATTGATCTAAGAACCACTCCAGTTTCATTTTATATAGCTCACAAACATAGACAATAATTAAAAGTTTAAACTGCATGACAGAATCCTATGACCCCCAACACTCACAATGCTTATTTCAACATACTGATTGCACTACTTTTCAAAAGCATAGTGTACATGGGAGTAAATTGCTTGACTCAGTCTCCACCCAAGGTATTTGTGCTGCAAGCACAATATAACCATTATGTTATACTGTATATAGCTGATAAGACCCTTTTGCTTTATAAAACTGCAGGATGAAGACCAGTCTGTGTTAAGAACTCCAACATCCCTTTTAATTTTAATTAATTTTCTTACATTGATCTAACATATATTGAATAGTGGTCAGAGTCATGTAAATGACTTGTGAATATGCTGTAGAGCAGTAATGTAAGAAAGCAAGAGAAAGACTTGGAGACGCTGGGGTGAAGGAAATTTTTCCAAGATCATAAATACATATTTTAAATAATCAATTAATCCACTTTTTGATCTTCCTGAGTATATTAAATGCTGCTAATTTCCTTGCCTCAAATTTTGAATGTATTGTGCACACATTTAGGATTATTCTTAAATGCAGATTTTTATATCCTGGTTCTGGTATGAAAAGAAAAAAAAATATTGAAAAGCGATAGATGAGACTTCTTTATTGACAATATTTGACTTAATGTATTACGTACAGTACTTGAAAATGTATTTAATATAAATTATATTTTTTACTGCTTTATCATGAAGGAATTTGATTAATACATTATTTTTGCTTAAGAAAGACAGAAAAACAGCATGGCTATCTTCACAGCCACATTGAACAAATCACTCACTCTCCCAGCACATTTTAGGAACATTTAATTAATGTGAGATTTTTTCTACTCTGCAGAAAGCAACTGGAAAGATTAGTAATCCCCAAACTTAACAGAACAAGCCATGGACCACAGAGCTCAAAGTGGTGTGTGAGGTATGCATACTCTCATGATCTATGCTGCTAAGATTGTGTGCCTGCCCCAATTTGAAAACATTAGGGTGTCGGTTAGATAGTTGGATTGAAATTCTATAATAAATGGGAAGGGTAATCAGTGACCTGGGAAATTAAGGGACTTGCCAGACCACAGACTCAACAAAGTCTACAAATCCACAGTTAAGAGTCCCATTTTGGCAACCAGTACTGCTCCTCAGAGTTTATTCATTTAAGTGACCTGCCTCCCCACCTCATCTGAAAATAAAATTCATAACTTCAGCTACCCACAGCACAAAACACGGAGCACTTGGAGAAATGCATGTTTGCAGCAGCCTGTTCTGCCTGTTGCCTCATGGACTGCATTTTACAGAGTATATCTCCTTTTCCAGTCAGAGCCTTTGGGCTAGCCTTGATTCCATTCAAAAATGGTGTCACAGTGAAGGGAAGAGTTGTAGGAGGCTGGTACATTTCCACCATGTAGCTGAGGGAATTATTTTAAAAACTTGTATCTTATAACATTCCACTCCAAAGGTTGTGAAAGTATATAATTCTGCTTTTGTCTATATATGGTGAATTCTCAACGTATGTTATGTTGCAAGGCATAACTGCCATATGTTCCTGGCAGAGTTACAAAATCAAAGAGGAACTTGCTTGACTGCTCTTCACGTGCACAGCCAATGTCAAATCCCTTTTATGGACAAATTTTACAGACTTCACTGTATAAAAAGACCACTCTTTGTAATACTTCTTCTAGTCTGGCCTGCAAGAGCTAGGCTCCCATATGCATATGTAATATAGAAGACTTCTGCTACACGGACACCTGAATTGCTGTCATTTGTTTGACACAACATAGCTAAGAGAGATGCTGATAACAGCAGTTTGATAACCATAAGCCTCAGTCATCTTGGTGAAAAAATTCCACACAAACAGCACTCCTGTGCTGATGCAACCAGAACAGATATACTGTATAGGTTCATTTAATTAAGCCTGAGGAGCTCATGTTTGTTTATTAGAAGAAGCTGGAAAGAGATGGAAAGAAGGAGATTAAAATCAATCATAACATGTTTTAACTGTTTTTGTTTTGTTTAGAGGAGAACAATAGGATTTGGGCTAGGCATCTGTTAAAAATCAGGTATATGAATGAATCCTGAACTTCGTTTACTCATACAAAAAATCTGGGTGTTACAGGTTACTATAGACCTCCTGTTCCTGCAGCCACCTTAACTTTTTATCAGTTAATTGCTCCTTATTTGAGCTGGATATATTATACTGGGAGATTTACAGTAAACTGAGATGTAAGAGCCTAATCATATAGTCAACAGTCACATTAAAATTAAGCCTACGTGACTACAGTATGTCACAAAATAAGTTAACATTGGATGATATCATAAAAAACATGTTAACACACATGTATGACATACGAGGTTTAGAGTCTGTCAGGATGCGTTCTTTCCGGACCCTGTGCAGACAACACAATCCAGGGTAGAGTGAGGAAACACTGGTAAAAAGGCATGCAGGATACGGGAATGAAAACAGAGGGGTCGTGTCCATGGAGTGCTGGTGGTCGGGGGTGGTGTGGCCGAGGCGAACAATCCAGGGATGAGTCAAAAGGGAAATCCAAAACAGAGCAAAAGTCCAAGGCTAGGCGATCCATCCGAGACAAACTATTTAAAAAACCAGAACCGGGTCGGGACTGGCAGTGGAAACAGGAACAGGAACAGGAACAGAAACTAAAAGCTTAACGAAGCCAGGCGCATCCAGGTCCCGGGCTCGCTTGATGCGGGAACCAATGCAGAGCCCGGAATAGTGTCAGCATCTGGCTTCTAAGGGGGAACTGAAAAGGGGCTGGAACAGGGAACAGGTGCAGGAGATGAAACTAACAAGGAAGGGCTGGAGCGCCCTTAAGAGAAGGGGTTGCGATCGTGAAAGAGTCAAACATTACAATAGCCCATGGTTGAGCCTTGTGCTTTCAGTTTTAGCCAAGCAAAAGAGTGCTATTTGATTCTAATCTGGCAAATTAGAAATTAAAGCACCCAAACCCATTAGTTCAAAATGCGATAGGGTCCACAACCTTCAATTCACAAACCTAATTTTTGACATTTTTGAACATGATAAAATATTGAAAAGAAAAAATCATTTTCTTTTCATTTAACAGTTTTCGTTATTCATGAAACATTTGACAAAAAATGGTTAACTCATTCAATGAAAATGTCTTAAATCTTGGTTATGTTTGATAGGTTGATGCTTAACTATGCTTATTTGGTCTGATGCTTTCCTTTGCTGGCGGTGAGTTCCTTCACGTCTAGTTACTGAATCAAGCGTACTAGTGAGCTTTGTAAAATTAATAATGTTCATAATGATATTGAACTATTTTTTAAAAACTTATCTACTCATCTCATATAATCTCCTCTGACCCACTTATTTAATCTCTTTAATACAGCCATCCATTTTATAACTGCTTTATCCAGGGTTGCGGAGCCAATCGTGATAAGCAACAGGTCCTGACAGGACACACACAGACACAAACCTACTACTTTGTCTTTTGAAGGAAACCAAAGCACCTGGACGAAACCCACATGAATACAGGGAGAACATACAAACTGTAGACAGATAGCATACTAAGCATTGAATCGAAGACCCCAGCGCAGCAAGGCAGCAATGCTAAACACTGCCCTATCCAGTCTGTTCCTCATTTTCCTTCAAAAGCACTAAAATTCCAGCAGACTGGAAGCCTACCTTGTTCTGCTGTATCCTGACTGCTGTAGACCTACAGTACAGTATATCAATTTTATTTTACTTTTAAGATCATAGAACCTTAACAAACAATTAAGTTTATTTAAGTATATTATATTATAATATACTCTATTTAAGTATAGTATATATTTTAGAATCATAATGGCTTTTAATACAAATCACACTTTTGCAGCTACCTTTACAGATTTAACAAACATTGATATAGTATCAAGTGCACCATTGGCCTTAATATGAAACTCATTTGCAAGGTTTCAGATTTACTTACAGTAGTGTAAAACATGTGTAAGATTGATTTCTAACCTCTTCCAGTTACTAAAGAAGCACAATGTGATAGCAAGATATTTTATCCTGGGCCTTTTTCTAACTATATTACTATTGCTAAGGCACTAGGCAATTCTCATACAGATTCATACCTCTACAACAATGAACCACATGCTGTTAAACTCAGAGAAATCAAACTTTATGCTATTCCATATACAGTGCCCTCCAGTTATTGGCACCCTTGGTAAAGATGAGCAAAAAAGGTTATGAAAAAACGTCTTTGTTGTTTATCAGCTTGATCTTACACTGAAAATAGAAGAGAAATCTAACCTCAGTGAGGTGAAATTATTCAAAGGAAAAAAATCCTTATAAAAAAATAAACATTTTTCTCAAAAACACAGGTGTCACAATTATTGGCACCCCTAGAAATTCCTATGAACAATTGACATATATTCGCATTCATATTCTACCTTTTTTAAGCACACCTGAGTTTTTAGGAACTCTTAAGTGGTCATCCATGACTTCCTGTTTCAGTGGGGTATAAATATTGTGTATGAGGTAACATGCAGGCCAAACACCCTTAGTCATCCATCAATATAGGGAAGACCAGAGAATGCAAAAATGAAATGAGACAAAAGGTTGTTGACCTTCATAAATCAGGCAATGGCTATAAAAATAGCTTCACACCTGAAAATACCCATCTCCACTATTAGGGCAATAATTTAGAAGTTTCTTAATTCTGTGATTCTTAATTCTGAGCTGTGATTAACCTGCCTGGAAGAGGATGAAAGTGTATTTTGCCCCCACACACAGTGAGGAAGATGGTTCGAGAGGCAAAACTTTCTCCAAGGATCACGATTGGACAATTGTAGGAGTTGGTTGCATCCTGGGGTCACCAAGTCTCCAAAACTACAATTAGAAGCCACCTCTATGCCAACAAACTATTTGGAAGGCTTGCCAGAATAAAGCCTCTGCTGTCGTCAAACCACTAAGCGCCTGGAGTTCGCTAAACATCACTGGAACTTTGATTGGAACTGGGTTCTATGGTCAGATGAAACAAAAATAGAACTTTTTGGCAACAAACACCAGAGGTGGGTTTGGCATAAAAAGAGTCAAGGTCATGCAGAAAAGAACCTAATACCCACTGAGAAGTATGGTGGTGGATCTGTGATGTTGTGGGGCTGTTTTTCTTCCGAAGGCCCTGGGAATCTTGTTAGGATACATGGCATCATGGACTCCATTAAAATACCAGGAGATTTTAGATCACAATCTGGCTGCCACTGCCAGGAGGCTAAGACTGGGTCATAGTTGGATCTTCCAGCAGAACAATGATCCAAAGCATACCTCCAAATCCACACAGAAATGGTTCGCTGACCATAGAATCAAGCTTTTGCAGTGCCATCCCAGTCTCCTGACCTAAACTCCATTGAAAACCTGTGGGGTGAGCTGAAGAAGAGAGTCCACAAGCAAGGACCAAGGACTCTTAAGGATCTAGAGAGATTTTGTATGGAGGAATGGTCTCAGATCCCTATACAGTATATGTGATCTCCCACTTCATCCAGCATTATAAAAGAAGACTCTTATTGTGACACGTTATTTTTTTTATAAGGATTTTTTTTTCCACTGAACGGTTAGATTTCTCTCCTATTTTCAGTGTAAGATCAAGCTGATAAAAAACAGACATTTTTCATAACCTTTTTTGCTCATCTTTACCAAGGGTGCCAATAATTCTGGAGGACACTGTATAACAAAATAATCCATTTTGAATTGAATTGAAAAAATATAACATTCAGATTTTGTTTCATTAATATAACAGTAATACATTTTGATTTAAACAAAAGAAAGATGAAACAGATGACCGCTTATAAATATCTAACATTTCTAGGCTTAATAATGTTATTATTACGTTATTAATTAGATTATTAAATTAAATTTAAATTATTAGATAAGGTCAAATTTGGATTTGGTTAACTCTTTTTAACAAATCTTATTTTACAAGTTCATCTAGTTCACTGTAGTCATACAGATGCAGCCATTCAAAGTGCGCGGTACAGACACCGCGGTACAGATACCGCAGGTATGATGACACGGGATACCGCGGTGCGTGATTGGTTGACCGACAGGGGCACTCGTGGTCCGTTGGTCTGTCGTAGAAAGACTTACTGTAAACGTCTTTACTGTGCCCGTTGTAGATATTGAATTTTACCACTGAAGGGAAATCTTAGTAGCTGAGCATAAAAAGAATAGGAGCATACTGTAACGCGTGTGAAGGCTATAAACGATATTAATTTTGGAACGTAAACATACAGTATATAGCTGGTCTTGGTACTTTAAAGAAAAAAATACACACCGGTATTCCATTTCTCCCTAAACATTGTAAGCTTCGAAGTCTTTAACTAACATGATACCGGAGTCAACAAGCATACTTTTAGAATTTGATTAAAAGGGAATATAATATGGAATCGCGTATCTAAAGAATTTAATAACGGTATGATTATATCCGTGTACTGCGGCAGGGCTGTGTAGGGCTGTTTCGCCTGCCTGATCATGCGAGCTCTCTTGTAGCCTACTGGTCTAGGTGCGTGACTACCAACTGGCAGGTTGTGTGTTCGAATCCAGCTGGTGCTGAACTTTTATTTTAACAAACATTTCTTCGAAAAAATAGGTAAGCGATATTATGGACAATCAGTTGACTTTTATATTTCAAAATATCGCAACATGATCGATATTTGCGATATTTTGAACATATCTTCCCTTCTGACAGCGGTTCCTGCTTCTATTGTGTGTGTGTGTGCAACAGTAAATTTTTATAGAGAAATGGAGGCTGGACAGTATGCGTTACAATATAAACATTTATATTGATTTAAATCGTGTTCTGATTTAAATCGCAAACGCGTGTTTAATTATGTGTTTTTAATCATAATCAGGCTAATGCATTTCTACATTTTCTGTATGAACCAGCTTAGAGGTTCATACAGAAAGACAGCTTGTGTTTAAATTGAGTGTAAGGTAATTTATGCTTCTAAAGTCATGGTCAGTATTATTGTACTGTGCTGTACTGTGTCACATTATTTTATAGCGTTTGTATTGCATTATTAAATCCGGTGGCGCTGTGTTAGTTTCCTGACTCACATTATTTAAACTACCACATTGATCATTCATCTCTAAATAAACTTTATTTTATATAGCGTTTTAAGCGATTAGGTAATTAGATTGCTCATAAACCTAATCGCTTTTTCTACATAAACACAGCGTGATTGCTCTCTGAAAATGCTTTTCCTTTATTTTTAAAGTAGGCTCAGATTTCAACTATAGATCGTATTATTATAAACTTTCTTGGAAAAATGTATTTTATGTAAACCATGTTTGCTATTAATTCATTTAGGGCTAAAATACGTTCATTGTCTTCCAATCGAGTCGAGTTGACATTGGAAGCCTGCCACACCCGGACTGTTAAACCAACGCATTAGCACGTCAAAGCCCATTGAGCCAGTATTGGCTTTAGTATCCCCCCCCTTCTCCCCTCAATTCAATTCAATTCAAGGTGTTTTATTTGCATGACAGATGGGTACAAGCAGTGTTGGGTATGTATATTGTAACGCTTACGGCAGACAGGCACTGTGTAAGAGCCGGCGCACCAGAGCAGCGCACCGAGGGAGCGTCTGCATTTCTAACTTAGTTTTTAAAATTAGTCAAGCAATATGAAGCATCTCCTTTTACTTAGTGCCTGAGCATAAAAAGAATAGGAGCATACTGCAACGCGTGTGAAGGCCATAAACGATATTAATTTTGGAACATAAACATACAGTATATGGCTGGTCTTGGTACTTTAAAGAAAAAAATACACACCAGTATTCCATTTCTCCCTAAACATTTTAAGCATCGAAGTCTTTAACTAACACGATACCGGAGTCAACAAGCATACTTTTAGAATTTGATTAAAAGGGAATATAATATGGAATCACACATAAAAATCGGACATAAAAACTCCCTTGCTTTTAACAGAGCGTTCCATAATTTCTAACTACGAAAATGCCAGGTGAAAGGATTTGTAAACATATTTTGTTAAAGCAAGTCAGTTTTTTCCATAACACATAAAAGACATTTTTCCAAGAAAGTTTAGCCTTTGTCACTAATGAAACCACTAAATAAAGACATAAATATAGAAATCTTAAGATTTGTTCTATTTAATGTTGGTAGCAGGATGAACTGTCAGAGTGTATATTTTGTCGCAGAGTTGCTGCAAGATGTTAACAGTGAAAAAGGTATTTAGAAATGAGTTATTTCAAGATGAAAATTTTCAGAATAATTGCAAATCTAGCAGGATAGAGAAAGCACAGAAAACTGGCAGTTAGATTGATCAGATTAGTATGAAAAGTCATTTAGCAAAGGGAATTAGAAGAGTGACAAACTAGTATACTTTATATCTTTTTTTCTGAACCAGGGACAATCTGATCATGTTTCCCTAAAACAATAATAAAAAACTTTATTTGATATATCACCATTAAAGGTGGCATCTCAAAGCAATACAGTAGATGTAAAAACAGATAAAAGGACCACAGATTACAAAGTAAATGCATATAAGAAAGACAAGCAGTTAGAGGTGCTACCAAAATTAGAAAATGAAGCAGATACAGACACTAAGTCTTCTGAAAAGAAAGGTTCTGAGGTTAGATTTAAACTGGCCTTGGTGTGTGTGTGTTTGTGTCTGTCTGTCCTGTGATGGACTGGCGCTATGTCCAGGGTGTATTCTGCCTTGTGTCCGTCGCTTACTGGGATAGGCTCCAAATCCTCTGTACTGGATAAAGAGATTAGAAATGGATGGAAGTAAAGGCACTGTGTGGATGGAACTATACACAGTGTTAGAAACCCACTATGAAATGGCAGCATCTCACTGAGAATAAAACATTTTATACTGCTGGCTTAAGGAAACAGCCTTTCCACCTCTCTTGCACATCAGTATCCATACCTAGTTATTTAAACAAATTGCCTCTAATTATAAACATCTTAATATGCTGGCTCTGTGGATCCGCATCAGCTATGTTTGCCCATTCCTTCAATTCATGTGCATCCAACACACAGTTCAACGCTAGCAACTACACAAAATCTAAAATATGAGCTCTACTTGCCACTTACAGTACCAACAGTACCAGCTAACTTTAGTAGTGACATTTTCATGGATCTTTTTAACAATAAAATTTACAACATCAGACTTCAGACACAATTAAACAGGCCTCAAAAAAGTCTGGTACAAACATTTTCAGCATGGAATAAACCGTTACTTTAATGGTATAAACCTTAAATGGATTCATATTCTCAATAAGATTTGGTGCTCAGTAACATGACTTAGAAAATGACAGAAGACATACGTATCATGCTTATCCTTCTATTTTTCATAATCGTAAACTCCTTAAGGCAGTTACATTTTCTCTGTTCTGACCTGGAGTTACAGAGAAATTTAAATTCTAATAAGAGATTTGTAATGAGGAAAGTCATACCAATCACTCATACAGTACCAGGATTTGCAATTACAATACAAATACTTTCTTTCTGTATGTGTTTATTTTGCAGTTTGAGTCTATGGCATTCCTTTTGGGGTCTATACTCCAAGGCATGACTTTTTTATGTATAAACATCAGTATTTACTGCTATTAATTACTGTACGATTTATAGTTGAAATCTGAGCCTAGATATAAAGTTAGATATAAAGTTAAAATCTCGACAAAGCAATGTAGGAAATACATAGAAAATATATCCTTTCTGACATCTAAAATCAGTTTCGATCAAGGTCTCTAAAACGAACAAGAAAAAGAAGATTTTCGGAGGGCAATTACGCTGTGTTTATATAGAATAAGTGATTTATGAGCAATCTAATTTCTTGTTCGTTTAAAACAGTGAAATGTCAGCTGTAAAAGATCGCACCAGAAAGAGCACTCTCTCTGCCTGTCATAGACGTTCAGGAAAGGCTGAATGAAGTCATGTCAAGTACAATAATTCGGAGATCAATAATAACAGTTGTAGGACAGTATATAAGGAGGATAAGGATTTTGAAGTTGACTCGAAATCTGATAGGTAACCAGTGCAAGGACTTGAAAACAGGTGTAATGCATCCCTGATAGGATTCTTGCTGTCATATTCTGAACATATTGAAGATTGCTCAGTGTGGATTTAATTTCCCCAGTGAACAGGATGTGCATTTATTAATTCTAGAAAAAAACTAGATTTCTCTAGTTCTTAGTTTCTCTAGTTCCCTTTAAAATAAACTATTATTCCACAATGCAGAGTATTACATGGCCAGTATTTACACATTATATTTGTGATTTAAAGAAATTAACACAAGCAGCTTTTGGAGATTTAAGTGTTGGCTGAGTTATTGCAGGATAAAAGACTAGAGATGTTGGCAAGAAGAAGATAGTTTGGGGAAAGCTGAGGAATACACTTATAACAAGAACACTTCCTAATGGGGTTAGGCATACTTTTGATGAAGATGCTGAAGTTAACAGACTATATGTTTACATAGATACTGAAATAAGGATTGTATTTTAGATTATGTGTAGTTGCTGGCATTGAACTGTGTGTTGGATGCACATGAATTGAAGGAATGGGCAAACATAGCTGATGCGGATCCACAGAGCCAGCATATTAAGATGTTTATAATTAGAGGCAAGTTGTTTAAATAACTAGGTATGGATACTGATGTGCAAGAGAGGTGGAAAGGCTGTTTCCTTAAGCCAGCAGTATAAAATATTTTATTCTCAGTGAGATGCTGCCATTTCATAGTGGGTTTCTAACACTGTGTATAGTTCCATCCACACAGTGCCTTTACTTCCATTTCTAATCTCTTTATCCAGTACAGAGGATTTGGAGCCTATCCCAGTAAGCAACGGACACAAGGCAGAATACACCCTGGACATAGCGCCAGTCCATCACAGGACAGACAGACACAAACACACACACACCAGGGCCAGTTTTCCCATAAACCAATTAACTTACCAGTATGTTTTGGAGTGCGAGAGGGAGTCATATCACACATATGGAGAAAAACCATGTAACCCAGAGAGAACATGTAAACCCCACACACACAGGATGGCAGGAATTGAACCTAGGACCCCAGTGCTGCAAGATAGCAATGCTAACCACTTTGCCACCATTATAAATGGATGGATATCTTAGTTATCTTTCTAGTTCACAGGTTTGCATGCATAATTTAATTTTGAAAGCCACTGAGACATCAGGTACTACTGTTGTATTTATGAAAAAGAAACAAAACAAAAAACATACTAACAACTGTGCCATCCTACTCCTTAGCTAATACATTTTATTATTCATAGTCATTTTATTATTCAACAGTTAACATTGTTAGCAAAATATTTTGAATTATATTTAACCCTATTTTTTCTTTAGTTTTGTATTTAACTTATTATATGATAGTCAGACTTAATGTATATTTGAACAATGAAAATATATTTTTACAAGATTTTACATTAAGCACTTAAAATTAATATGGTTAATAATAGTAAACTGTAACATGCTGTAACAAGATCGGTTAAACTGCGAAGAAAATGCTTTCAGAGAAAATGTTTCAGGTGTGAAGAACATAGATTTCCAATGCAATTTCAACCAAACCTGTTCCCACACACCCTGCCCCCACTACCATTAGAATATACACAAAGCACTCAAATCTTTCGAGCTAATGATCAGGTGACCCGAGAGAGAGCGAGAGAAACACCAAGGGGTGCGGAACCAGGGAACTATTTACATGGAAAACGGGCGATCTCCCCAGACTGTCCGCCCGTTTCACTGTTACCTGGATACCTCTTTATTTAGAACTCACAAACACTGATTTTTAGTTTAGAAGGATTCAAGTAGGGTTTTAGATGAAAGGCAGTGACCTTAATCAAGCCCAAATCACAATTGAACCCATTCAGAGCCTACATTACATTTTAGCGTTTCATTCTGAGCAGAAGACCCTCACACCTGAAGAAGGGGGAGGTGTTTTTCGCTGGAAATCTCGCCTGCTTCTACTTTACAACCGGAGTGCTGGCTGTGACGAATTAAACCGGTATTACAGGTTTCAATCACAGACCATGTGACATGGGAGTCAGGAAACTAACAGCACAGTCCCAGCACGAAACGAAACTAAAACGCATACCGTTTCGCGCTTCTTATTAGTTGCTCAAAAGTAATTTGACCGTATGAAATGCATAATATAAACCTAGAAACATATACGTGAGCAGTACTTAAGCACTGTAGTATCGGTGTTAAGACATACCTCTCAAATACTGTAAATCAAGTTAAAAATATCTCAAGACAGATTCTGGTCATAATGAAACCATGTTTCGTGTATGTTTTCTTTAAAGTACCGAGACCAGCCATATACTGTATGTTTATGTTCCAAAATTAATATCGTTTATGGCCTTCACACGCGTTGCAGTATGCTCCTATTCTTTTTATGCTCAGCTACTAAGATTTCCCTTCAGTGGTAAAATTAGATATGAATAGTCAATACTTAAACGGGCACAGTTAAGACATTAAATATACATATACATACTGTATACAGTACAGTTTGCATACGGTAATATGTTTATGTTCCTAAATCAATCTCTTTTATGAGCATGTGTAAGGCATGGTGAATCGATTCTCAAAAATTACTGTACTTTGCATGATTGGAAAAAAATGCGTGATTGCGAAATGCTGTGGTGTTACTTTTACAAAGACGGTCAATGAAAAAAAGAATGTGGACCAGGGCAATACTTTGAGTTTACAGCTTGTCCAAGGTCATTTATTATTAATACTATTATTAATATCTTCGTTAAAGACTTTGATGGCTACAGCTCAAACATGAGAGGTTGAGCTTTATTAGCTCCACCTTGCGGAAATTCCGGATACTATTATTTTGCTAGCGGTATTTACCGGTAACTTGCGGTAGACTGCGTACAGCATACCGGAAAATAATGCGGTATCGCCCGTGCATTTTGAATGGCTGCATCTGTAGCTCCTCATCTTTTTATTTTGGAGCTGAAGGTGAGTATAGTAGGTGAATGATTGTACGAAAAACCTTCTTACACTTTGCTGTGTGGCCAGCTGGTTATATCTGCTGATTCTCTACATACATGTCAGATTACAAACTGATGTGGCTTCCTCACCTACGTTTAAGACAGCACTGATGTTTGGTTGCAAAAAAAAATTACAATTTTGTATAATCAGTTTAAGGCTGGTTTACATTGGAATCGCAGAGGCAACAACAATTAGATATATCATTAGTGTTCAACTAATGATACCAATTAGAATTAGTTTATATCAGATTTTAATCTATCTGATGACAATGTCAACAGGTAAAATTATAGAAAGTGCCTCATTCCTTGTGACATGTCTGTGCCAGCAAGTCTTTGTTGTTAAAATCTTTACCTTTGGTTATCACTTGCATTGGTATCAAATGTAGTACACATCTGTTACCCCAAGACATGATCTCAGCTGGATCCTGTACTAAAGCGTCATTTATTTTTATCAACTTTTGGTAAAACAAAAAAAATAAAAACAATGTCTCTGCTTACTAGATGGTTTATTCAAAAAGTTTTTCAAAAAGCATGATTGCTTTTTTGTTGGTAGCAAGATGAGTGAAAAAACAACCACAAAAACTCTTGAAGGACTACAAATACCTCTTGTTACAATTCAATGAATCAGTTAACATGACTGATTTACTGTAGCCCAGCTGATTGTTTAAGTGCACATTGTTTATTAGGCATTGATAAGATAGGGTATTCTCATCCAATCACACTTCAAAGAAAGCAAAGGTGGTGAGGATATGTACAACTAATTCACAATGTATTAGCTGGAGAAAAAAAACACAGTCATGAAATAGTTTCTATCATAACTGATTGTGCACCTGTTATGCTTTGTGCAACTATGGGTGCTGTTGGGTTTTGCAGAAATAATTTCCCAATTTCATCTCTTTAAAAAAATTACCACTATATATTCCACCAGCAAATTAAATTGTTAAAGATGGGTTTCTCCCACATGAGGAAAATTGTCAAAATTTTAAAACTGATTTGAGAAAGAGGCCTTCAGCACTATGTGTTTAAATCCGTATTCAAGCACATTGAACCTGCCAAGAGTGAAATATCTCTCCAGGCTGATGTGAGGTGGTTAAGTGAAGTAAGGGTGCTACAAAGAATTCCAGATCTATTGCTTAAAATTGTCATCTTTCTAAAATTAGGAATGAGCTCTGCAGTGAGTTGTCAGAAAATGTGTGATGGCAAGACTTCAGCTTCCTTATGGCATATCATTAAATATGATCTGTGAACTGCAGGGAAAGGACAGAAACTTTTCACATACTGTACTGTATAGACAGTACTGTGGATGCATTCAGACTGATGATGGATTTATAGTGATTAAGGGATCGGGAAAAAATAGTTAAAACATCAAAGAAAAACAGTTGCACCCCGAAATATGTACACACCTGGACAAATTAACTGTGGAATCTGGAAAT